>NC_136793.1:20760806-20970806 GCF_951216825.1 Electrona antarctica
TATTAGTCATTTAAGAGAAGTACCATATTCCATTTGAGAAACTCATTTGCTGAGCAATTATCACACACGCTATGTAAAAGGGAGCAATCACGAGTTGGCCTTGACTGGGTTGGGATTATCCTCTTGTAAAATACATAGCGTGAGCTGAGCTCTAGAAGGCTTTATGTTTGATACCAGTAGAAGCATCTCACAGCCTCTCACAGCACTGGTTTTCAGGGCTGTCATGGCCCTGTCATATTGCACCCGATACCCACGTTATCATTCCATTGAATTGGGACGTTGGTATCGGGTGCATATTAACATGTTATAACCCTGTCACAGGGATGTCAGGCCCTGGCTTGATATCCCTGTCACACAGTTCTGTGAGTGTCTGTCACACAGTTCTGTGAGAGGGGTCTGGTGTGACAGGGCCTGACATCCTTGTGAGAAAAAGGGGTAAAAAGACAAACAATAATAACAATAAACATGTCACTGATGTCTTATGTCATGTATTGGATCCTGAATGTGAATAATGTTTCAGTTTGTGATCAATCTCCTCACCCCATGTAGGATGGTGGTTCCCCCTATGGTGCCAGGTATGTGGGCTCCATGGTCTCAGATATTCACCGTACCATCGCCTATGGAGGAATCTTCATGTACCCTGCCAATGAGAAGAGTCCCAAGGGAAAGGTAATGACACACACCACTGTGCAACCACTGTCAAAAAACACTAGTGGGAAAGATTCAAACTACAGATGGTATTTGTCCAACAGTATATGAATCTGTTCTAATGTACCTTAAATTGTAGCATGGGATTATGTATGTATGATAATATTCCTTAAACTTTAAAGGACAACTTTGTTTTTTTTCAACCAAGGATCATGTTTTAGGTTGTTATTAGAGAAAGTAAAGAGAGTGGTATTTTTGTGAATACTGTGTGTCGTAGGCTCAACCTCGCCCTTCACATTCCGTAGATCCCGTGATCTTGTGGCCAGATGTAATTTCCTGGGACTTGTAGGACTATAGTAATAATAATAAAGAAATCACATAACATTTTGTAAAAAATAAATAAAAAGGAAAGAAAGAAAGAAAGAAAGAAAGAAAGAAAGAAAGAAAGAAAGAAAGAAAGAAAGAAAGAAAGAAAGCAGCAAACGGAAAAATTTAACACTCATCTTTTACTTTCGCTAATAACAACCTAAAACATGAACCTTTGTTGAAAGAAAAAGCGGTAGTGAAGGTGAATAAAGTCACTGGCTTCCTGCCAAATCTTTTTTTTTAAAGATATTTTGGGGTTATTTTTCTGCCTTTTTATTTTTTTTAACTTAAAGGGATAGTTCAGATTTTTTTTTACTTAAGCTGTATGAAATACTTGCCATTAATATAGTGGTTGCAACTGTATTAATTGATTGCCCGAGTCCCGTGGTGGAAGTTCTGCTCTGGTTTTGGTCAATATTAAGTAGTTCCGGTCATTTTGTGGGGGGCACAGTGGGCCACGCATTAAAAGTAAATTAATCCACAAAACTAACGTCATTTGTATTGTTGACCTAAAAGCCAGAGCAGAACTCCCACCACGGGACTCGGGAAATCAATTAATAATAATACAGTTGCAACCACTATATAAATGGCAAGTATTTCATACAGCTTAAGTTAAACAAATCTGAACTATCCCTTTAAGATTTATTTGCAGGATGCCGGTTATCAAGCAACATATTCCAGTCCATTCATGAATGTCCATCATTATTATCATCGGATCGGTGTCGTCCTGTTGTGTTCTATATTCAGTCCATTTCTCCCATTTTTCTGTGAATAGAACCTCTTCAGTTTCTCCATTACAAATATCTTCTCCACAATGCTCAGCCATGCCCACAAAGTTGAGGTTCTGCTTTGTACCATAGCTTTGTAAAAATGTTTTACTAGCTGCCAATAGTACTTTGACCAGGTAGGTACATATCTTCTCTCTGTGTATTATCCTGTGTCAAATTACCCAAGTACATTACAACATTAGTCTTGGGTATCTCATAGCTTATAATCTTCTTCATCACTGACATATTAATATATAATATATGTTCATGGTCAGCATTTACACATCCACATGGTTGTTGCTCAGATAATATCCTTGTTCTAATCTTTGGAGTTATGAAATATCGAGTAGTAATATTCCCCGAGCAGAATTCTCTCCATGTTCTAGAGCTTGTACACTGTGTTTTACATATATTATATTGTCCTCATCCGTAATCTTCTGTACCCCAAATCCAATTGCCCACTTCTCCTTAATATAGAGTAGATGTTTCTTTACTTGCCATCAGACCTTGGTAAAGAGCTGAGATTACTCTACCCTTTTTGTTTTCTTAAACATGAACCATAATCCTAATTACCTCATTAATTGAGTCAGTTTTAATCTCTTTTTCCTAATAATCTCTTTTTTGCAAGTATCGAAAAAAAACTCATGTTTTTCCAAATCATATTTTTGTCCTTCTCTATCACCGTGCATACTGCTGTAATACACTTCCATGTTCCCGCTTTGAAACGTGAATATGTCAGCCAACTTAGATATTTTGTTTCCTTTTCCAATTTTATTTTTTAAATAGGCAGTATTCCAAATTTCAATTGTAAATTTAGTGATTGGATGTGATCAATTGGCTAATTTGGGCCCTGTCCAGAGCCCATAGGGTTGATCAGGTCCAGGGCCCAGGCATATCAGAACATGTCAGAACAGGCCAGCTCCATACAGTGTAGAGCGTCGCAGTCCCGCACCCTTTCAGAACGACGAGTGGCCCAGGAAGTAAATTCCCGATTCATTTTCCTCATAGGCTTTTCAAAAAGTATTTATTTAAAGATGTTTTACGCCGCGGACAAAGCCAACTCGGCTCGTGACAAATCATGACAATAAACACAATGTTTTGGGCCGATCAAATAATTAGTAAGAAGAAAAACAAAACAAAAAGTGTTGTACCCTGCCTTTTTTCCCTTAAATGTAGTTTTACTGCCTTTATTGATAGATAGATAGATAGATAGATAGATAGATAGATAGATAGATAGATAGATAGATAGATAGATAGATAGATAGATAGATAGATACATACAGTAGTCTGACAGGAAATGGGGGCATGTTGTCAGGCGGCATTAGCAGCCTAGGTGCCCACACGGCTACGCCAGCCATGCGGGCCAAATCTTCCTGCCAAATCAAGTCAATTTAACACTTGGTGCCACATTTCATCAGAAATATTTAAACAAAAAGAAATACATATACATGAATAATACAGTACATGAAAGTTATGTTAGGTACTTTTCTGGGTACACTTTACATTTATTAGAATAATGTGTGCACTGTGCATATGTTTTTTCCCTTATTCTATAAGTCATCATCAGAGGCAGCAACATAAAGATAAGCAACAATCTTTTACCTTTTCACACTCAGCAGCACAGGCACAGCAGTAAATGCATTGTTCTCATTTGTAAGAATGTTATTTTCAACTTCTGATTTGTGGATAAGCAAATATTAACATTTTCCAGACGCTGTGTCACAGTTTTCTCATTGCCATTGAACCACAATAACCTTTCACTATATCTGTGATCCAATACTTGTTTGTCCAATGGTTTGTCTGCTAGGTTTTGTGTAGCCTGGGAAGCATTCCTTTTCGGGTTTATGATCCAGTCGGGAGCAGATGATATCTTACATCATGTTGTAGTCAATGGTTTGTAGTCATCAGGCCGGAACCCTCAAACCAGAATAAGAAATACCCCAAATTCCCCATGATCAAGAGCGTCATAATTTTAGGGCCTACCCAATAAGATCTGGCGTATGAATCCGACAAGTTTCTTCAAGTACTTCTTGGAATAGATCGTTTGGTATATCCATATTTAAGCCTGGCGACGCGAGGTTAGGTTTTGTGTAATCAGACCAGATCATCATCTCTGCCTACTGATCGAGGGCTAACAGCAGCAAACCCAAGGCCATTGATTGATTGATTGAAAATTGTATTAACAGTATTCAGACCAACACCAAAGCACAAGTCAATACAAAAACTGTTACTGTTACTGCTTGAAAACAAATCATATCACAGAATTTGAAGGCTAGCCCTAAAGTCTTTTGCATTGGTTCTGCAATGCCGTTGTTGTTGTTGTTTTAATGAATTACGAAATCAACTAAGTTCTGGATATGTTCTAGAAGTTAAAGGTCAGGAGAGTACAGACGTACAGACGAGATGTTTCTGCTTCTGAATAGATTTGTTTGTGGAGAAACTTTTAATGACAGTCTCAAGCCTAAATGTACTGCTTTCTGTCTTTGGCGAGTAACTGAGTTATTTGTGTTTTCATGTATTGATAAGATATATATCCTTAATGGCTGCTGTAACATTGTCCCCTTTTAACCACCTATTTTATACTTTGTACAATGGTATCGCCCAGGGAAAATAACCAATGTGCCACATTGATTGATTGATTGATTGAAGAATTTATTAACAGTTTGCAGAATTACAGTACATTTCAAGCACAAACTCAATACAAAGGCTGTTAACTGTGAGTGGACGACCCAATTAAGCATTACACTTGTTTCCAATAGGGTCCACCATGTTCAAATCATCAAAACATTTAGAGACGTACAAATAGACACTTCTATAGACAGAACAGGAATTCATCATAAAGGAGGTAAAAAGGGAAAAGAATATACAGTGAGGGGAAAGAGGGGGGCGGTGGGGGGGGATTCAGATTTTACGGGGGCCAGTTTCGAATTGCAGCCATCCGTAGGTGCCCTTTGAGAGCGGTTTTGAAGGAGTCAAGGGATTCGCATGTCTTAATGACAGTTGGTAGGGCGTTCCACATTTTGGTGGCATAGGAGCGAAAATAATGTAGTCCCTTGTTTGTGCCGAATCTGGGTTGTACATGGTTCGTTGCACTCCCTCTGGTGTTGTGGGTGTGGACTTCGTTAACATTAAGGAAGTATCTAGACAGGTACATGGGTATCTTGGTGGTGTATCGAATCTTGTGGACCAGACCCATTGCAAGATGCTGTACTCTGTCGTCGACCCTAAGCCATTCCAGCCTGTCGAAGTGGGCAGGGGTGAGGTGGGTTCGGGGGGCTAGGTCAAGTAGGAGCCTGACCAGTTTGTTTTGGGAAGTCTGGAGCCTGGTTTTAAGGGCCTTTGAGGTGCTGTGGTACCAGGAGGTGCATGCATAGTCAAAGAAACCCTGTACAAGGGCTCCTGTTAAGGTCTTCAAGGTGTTTTTGTTGACCAGTGAGGAGATCCTGTAGAGGAATCTTGTTCTATGGTTGACTTTTTTGATTACGTTGGTGGCCATTTTATCACCGGAAAGATTAGCCTCCAGGATGGAACCTAGGTAGGTAATTTCATCTTTACGTGTGATAACATTGTCACCCACTCTAACCAAGAAGCCATTTGCCTTGCTGAGATTACTAATAGAGCCAAAGAGAATGGATTCAGTTTTTCCCAGGTGTAAAGATAGTTTGTTATCAGCGAGCCAGGTGCAGATTCTACCGAGTTCAGAGCTGAGGGCATTTTCAACCTGCAGTTTGTCCCTGTCCGAGACCAGCAGTGCTGAGTCATCTGCGAACAGGAACAAGTTGCAGTCACAAGCTGAAGTCATGTCGTTTACATATATTAGGAACAGTAGAGGTCCTAGTATGCTTCCTTGTGGAACGCCACAGCTCACTGGGAGGGGGGGGGACAGTGTTCCGTTCACTTCCACCATCTGTTCTCTCCCCTCCAGGTAGGATTGCATCCAGCTCACTGATGTGCTATCGAAACCAATTGCTTTTAGCTTGTTAACCAGTATGGAGTGGTTCACGGTGTCAAAAGCCTTTTGGAGGTCCAGCATGACCAATGCCGGACATTGTGAGCTTGTAGATTGTCTCTTTTTGCGATTTGGGATTGAAAACGTTTTAAAAGTCTCGCCTATAATGCCTGAAATATGGATGCCGGGGTATTGAGTTGTGGTTATAACCTCTTTTCTTACCCCACAGCTTCGCCTGTTGTACGAGTGCAACCCTATTGCGTTCCTCATCGAGCAGGCAGGGGGCCTGGCCACGACCGGCACCCAGAGGATACTGGACGTCCAGCCAGAGGCCCTGCACCAGCGGGTGCCCTTCGTGGTGGGCTCCTCCGATGACGTCAACGAGTACCTGTCCTTTGTCAAGAAGCACCCGTAATCACTTTGGACATTCATTTTCATCTTCTCTTTTTTGTCTGGCAGCTGATGCAGCCCCGCAGTCGGTGTCATACATCATGTCCCATCATGTCACCTAGAATGACCATAATTTACAGTCCCCTAAAATCTGTTTTACAATAAAAGAATAAGAAATGCCTTTTATGACCCCTCGAATGCAAATGCTTTTTGAAAGTGTGACATTTTAATTATTTATAAAAAATATATTATTATTTTTTTTTAAGTATATTTTTAAGTATTATTATGATCGGGGGAATGACCATACATGATTATATGATATGATTGGTTCATAATGACATATTTTGCTATTGTCAACATCCATATAGAATAAATAGTTTTTTTTTTCTGCCTTAAGTTACCATGTAGATTCAATCCCAAGGGGAATTGCCCTTGCCAAAGGAGCTATCTAGTTTTCAGGCACGGCTACTGTTCTACAGTCACAATCCACTGACCTCCATAACAGAAAAACGTGTGGCCACTAATTAATTAAGTTGGTCCACGGGAGCTGTTATGGGGTTACTACTTTGCTCAAAGGTACTGTATGTGGAGGAGGTAGATTGACATTTTGTGATTTTTTTATTTTCACCTGTTGTTTTCATCAGGATGGGGGACATTCATTTTATTATTTAGCACTCCTAGTGGCTGCACCTTAGCATGATCATCATATTATCATAAGCACTCAAAACAAGTGTTTTTAACTGTGGTGAAAACCGGGGCAATTTGGTAGTGAATGTTACAAACCAGGGCTCTCTCTCTAGGTCGTCCTCAGACAAGCCCTCCATCGTCGCTTCCAGTCATCCCGGTTCCCAATACATCTGGCCATCTCGTTGGTGCTTTTAGGGCATTTGAGAGCTTTAGACATTTGTTGGGACTTGGGACACCCAAATTGAAACCGTGACAATCACGGCCAAACCGGGACGCCTGGTCACCGTAGAGGAGGAGAGCATGTGGCATCCTACTTTCCGTGTCCACTTTTCCCAACGTGAACAGACTTGAGTCTGTTCATTTAACCTTTAGACTTCCACCAATGCAGATGAGTTGTGATATTGATTTGAAGTTTCAGGAGGGAAAATAAATGCTGAAATTTTATTCTATTCTAATAGATTTAGAGTGATGTAAACAGGTTCAAAATACAAATACTTTTGCAGTCATTGCAATCATTTTAAGCTATATTGAATATATAATTTTTTGGTCAAGATTTGATAACATTTTTAAAATACCTCATGTAAATATGGATTTTTGATTGGTCATATTGTTTCCTACTGTTTAAAACCCAAGCTTGACATCATTTTATACTGCATTGAATTACACAGCCTCCAAATAAATCGAGGCAGACAAATATTACCTAGTTAAACATGTATCAACCCAGAGTCTAGTCGACAGTCGTTACTGGTGAATACCATGTTGTGCTATGGAAAGTGAAATAAAGGCAGTTAGACTCTTGTTTTTCCTGTGGAATAAGCAGATATCTCACTAATAGCCGTGTGAGCCTTTTCCCTTATGGGGATTAATTGTCCACAGCCTTTGTTACCAACAGGGCAAAGTCTTTAGACTTCAACTAGCTCAGTCTCTGGCACTGGTGCACAAAGGCGTTTCTCACTCCGCATACTCACTCACTCACTCACTCTCACTTGATCTGTCAAGAATGCAGTCACCAGAATTGAGCAGAAACTGTTTATCTTTAACTTCTGACTTCTTTTATGAAGTTAATTGCTTTTTATCTGCCCATAATTCACTGTCCCATCTGCACCTTTGTGCCAGATTGCACAACACCCCCTGCTTACGACTAGCCCTGTCAGTTGGCCTGAACTCAAAGGTGAAGTGTATATATAGAACATAAACAACATATGTTACACACATACAAACCCGAATATGACCTGGACATGATAAACAAGTCAATACGTGATGTGATACTGGTTCAGTGAAAGAGGGCTACACACAGACACAACATTATCTACCTGTTGTACCTAGGTACTAGTAGTATTTTAAAAGTAGTAGTATCTTAAATCTTTAACGTTTATAAACATATATTACTATTTTATTAAATGATTATGTGCACAGCTTTTAAAACTAATATTTGGTACTTTTGTGTGGCAACCTTGTATGTCCAAAACGGTTAATCTTTTATGTATATTTAAAAAGAATATATAAAATAGGATATTAATTTACGAAAACATATAAAGTTGAAATACAGAGATACAAGGTTTATGGCCGACATCAACGATTTAAAATGTTTACATACCCTTACTTGATAATGCCATTATTACCGTATTAAACTATATGCACACCATTTTAAACATATTTAATGTTCTGATTACATTTTCTACATACCCTTGATAATCCCATTTAACATCTTGAATACACACCATTGTACTCGACTAATCCTAAAAAGGTCCTTGCACCAGGAATGAGTGAGCATGAAAAATAGCATGCCTTGGTCTTAATTAAAAACAGATGGCAGAATGAGTACATGCAAGTCATGAAACACCATTCTGTTTGGTAAACTATGCACTATATAGGGACTATAAAATGGTCTTTGTTTAATAATGACTTATGTCTGTTGATAATGTGTCGCCCAATCCCTGTAAACACAAGACTATAACATTAACTTACAATATTGAGTCCAAACAACAATACATTTAACAAGTTTAATGATCACAGTAGAAAAAAGAGCACTTTGCCAGTTGCAAAAGCAACTCATGAGCAAAACACGTAACCAACTGTTAAGAAAAACACTTAACCAGTAGCATTCACATATTTACAAAGAGCAAATAAAACAAACCTAAAAATATTGGTAAATGAACATAAAATAAAGTGGCATAAACATCAGCCAAACACCATGGCATCGATTCCCTAAAATCTATGTCTCCATAGAACATTGCAGAGGGCTCTGAATGTGTTGCTCTCAAAGACGTCTCCTTCAGGCTGTAGCCGTCTCTCCTGCCAAACCATTGCATTAAAAACACTAATAGCTCCATGAACTTGACCAGCGTGGGAGGCTAGACTAGAGGATAGCTGGCGGCTGTCGCAATTCCACAGTGGTTCTTTCTGTCCTTAGCCATGAGGATGTAACCCTTGTCTCCCCACTTCTCGCTCCAGCTGAAAGAGGTTGAAAATACAGTCAAAAACATGTTTATAAACTCAAAATGTGTCCTTGAAATTAAGTAAGGGGTAATATCTGGCTAGGTGGTCATTGTCGGGAGATAATTCACCGACAGGGAGTTTAACCACCGAGGCGAAGCCAAGGTGGTTACACTCCCTGAAGGTGAATTATTACATGGCTTATTACATGGCTTATTCCCGCTTATTACATGGCTAACTAACTAATAAATTAATACATTGACCAAAAACACAACAAAAAAAGTATTCCATAAGTTCGCGCTGGCTGCGTCTGCAGCTGCAGGGCTGCAGCACTGTCGGAAAACAAGGAATTGAGTTGATCAAATAGAATCCATTTTCGGGTCCTGCTTCGTCTATTTCTCGCTCAAATGTTTTCAAAAACATTTTTAAGAGCAATGTTTAGCTGTAAATTACATTGTGTGTCACTAGTGTGTGTGTGTTTACATGGCTGTCATGTTGGAAACAGCAGTAAATCAAGTGGGGCGCAGCCGCGGAGCTGGTGCTCAGAGGGTTTGATTAGGCAGCGGTCTGTTATACAGTCATTATCGACACATAATTCACAGCTGAATTAAGCGATTGACCAATCAGAATCAAGCATTCAACCAAGCCATGTAATAAAAAGCAATAACTGCTCTACAAGAACATAGCAGTCTTCCAGGATGTATGGTAGGCCAAAACACAACCCCTGACTCACCTGTTCTTGACAATCCAGTACTTCTTGCCGTCTACATCTTCTGCCTCAAACCCGTAACCGACCACCAGCACACCGTGGTCCAGCTCTTCGCTGCTACACTCCTTCTCATAGTAGATCCCTACAAAACAGCCACCAAACAATGAACAAGCAATCAAAAATAGAGCATACCAGAAGAATATTCATTGGATTCAAGCCGAGAACCTGCTTCACAAGCCTGTCCATTATCCACACTGACCTGACTGGTAGAACTGGAAGGATTCGTGACCAGCGTCGATAGCTACAGACACAGGCCCCACAGCTGCCACAGCCTTCATCAGAGCATGTTCCTTGCCGCTGGGAATGTCCACGAAGCCGGTGTCGTTGGCAGAGTTGTAGTTTGGATCATAGTGGCACGGCTGGTCATCCTGAGAATTACAGTGCGAACGGATGGATGAGCAACAAGTCACAAACTAGAACAACAGAAAACCCGTAATTAAGGATGAGATTCTATGGGAAACACTGCAAATACAATATTTAGGGCTGTCCACAGATCGTTAACTATGTATTTTATACAAATTTGTCTACACCACAATTACAGTATAATGACAATGAAAGTGGTGTATAATATCACTGGGATAATTTTAAGAGCGATTTGATGAATGATAAACTGTGACAACCAATCAAATCCAGACAAATGTATGTGGTGTCAATACATCACTCACATTCAACGCGATTACACGTATTTGTTCGCTGTGGACGCTCACATCATTATTGTTATAATAATATAGTTCATCATTCCTGGTGTGCAAGGCCCTTTACAGATTAACTGCTTATTTGGCCTGCCTCTATGAGATGAGTACCATTCCCCAGGCCTGTCACAATAAAGTCATGCAGCTTTTTGAGATAATCGCTATTATTTTTGCATAGTTGTTTCCATGTTGAAAGATTGCAGATCCACAAGCACAAGCTTAATGTAGATTGACTATTTCAACATTAATTTATTTATATAAAACATATATAATTTATTAAAACTGCCAGTCAATTATTTGTATATTAGTATAAGTTATTTGTCATATATGCAGTGTGCAACTTTTGTTTACAAAGCCTAAAGGGTAAACGGAATTTCTCCTTTTATTTACATGTTCCAATGTCCAACGCCAAAAACACAATTAAACCGTTGATCGCAGTTAATCACAGTGCGACAAGTACTCGTCAAGTAACATTTGATGATCGTGAGAGCCCTACCGTTCCAAGGTAAGGGTAGGAATCCTCAGAGTCCAGGCCGTGGTTGTCCTGGACATACTGGAAGGCCTGGTCCATCAGTCCACCGTTGCAGCCCTCGTTGCCCTCAGGCCTGGAGCAGTCCACAAGGTTTTGCTCACTCAGGGAGACCAGCTTGCCTGCCTTCCTGAAGTGCTGGCCCTCAAGGGCCCCAGTTGTGCTAAATGCCCAGCAGGAACCGCACTGGCCCTGGTGGAATGCAAGATGATGAAGAAAATAGTAAACAATGAGCCAGGAGAAAATCATCATTAACATTAGCTATAGACTTCGAGGAAGATTCGGACAGAATTAATCAATCAATCTAAAGTGGAGATAGAGCAACTTGAGAAAGTTGAAGACCATTTCCTTATGGACATTGCACTGTCTACAATCTACATCCATAAAACAGATTGCAGTCTCCAGACTCTCCGCCCCCTAAAGGCCAAGTGGTTGGACTGGTTTCGGTTTACACGTGCAAATGGTGTCTGTGTGGGAGTGGCGAGAACAAACTGTACACCAGAGGAGGAGTGTGTGTTTGTGTGTGTGTGTGTGGGGAAAGCAGATAACCAAAACAACTCGTAAGGGGACACCTTATCACAGAGTTCAAGCTAAACATTTACTAATGAACGCAGGACAGGCTTTGGCTTCAAGAGAAGTACATGTGCCACAATGTTCCCTTGCCATTAATTAATAACTTATTGCCATTAATTAATAACATATTGTTTTCTGTGGCAATTCTTATTTCCACATGGATTAATATACCGTATTGAAACACAGGTGAGTTGTAACAGAATTGTAACATTTTCTGATGATGACTCAGACGTGTCACAGAATTGTTGAACCAGGTGGATAAAGATTATTACCTGGTCTTTGACGGGGGTGACGTAGCCCTTCTCCCTCCAGTCCACGGAACGAGGGGCCTCGAGGAAGTTGGGTTCCATGAACAGTGACCCTGTGACCTTTCTCTGTTGTTTGCCTTTGTAGCCGTTCATCACCTGCCTGAACTCCTCATGTGTCTGTGGAAATAACAACACATGTGGGTCAACAAATGGCAGCCGCTTCAAAACACATTCTAAGTTGTTTGGCCATCATCCAAATCACAGCATCAGAAATAAACATTTTCTGCATGGCCAGTCCCAGTGGAACTCCAATGAAAGATGTGATGCTTATTTTATGACCATCTTACCATGTCACCAAAGTGGTTCATCTCCATACGATAAGTGTGCTTGCCCATTGAGTGCTCCAGGTTGTGCAATTCGATCTTAATCAAGTTTTTCTCCCAGATCATTCGCCTCCAGCCTTCTTCCTTCTACAAATAGAAATAATAATAATGAATAATGATGTATTAATAAACATGGCAAACAATAAATGATATGAATATATATGTATTATTATCTATCTATTATATATCCTGTGCACAACAAACACACACAGAGCAAAATAGTGTTCAGACACTCCGAGTTGAGAAAACACAGAGGATTTGAGTTGTTAATGCTCACCTCATGATATGCTCTACTGTGCCAGTTTTTCCACAGGTTCCAGTGCTCGTCCAGCTGTTTGTCTAGTGTTGGGGCTGAGAGGACTGCACTGAGGCATAATGTCAATAAGGCTACTGGAAGCATCATGGCGACCTACTGCAGAAGGAAAGGGGGGGACAAGTTGGAATTCCAGGTCAAGATCGAATGAATGTGTTATGATCATTTCATTTGGCCGCAACACAAAGGCACAAAGCCTACTGCCTTTAATGATTCGTGCAAATGAAGACTCGGTTCAATCATAATACGACCCGTGTTTTACAATCTGCATTCACCGCAGCAGTATCGCCCTTTACGCCATAACGGCGCTTCCAACAAATACGCCCTTAGGCTATATACCGTCATATCTCTATAAAGTGGTCATATCATATCAATAGCATGTCCCTTTTGCTTCCACGATACGGTCTCAACACATCAGAGAATAGGATCTTGACGAAAATCCGTGAGAAAAAAACAACACCGCTTTGTTTGTCTGTCCTAACAAGTCAAGTCACGGGATCCACTGCGGCTCAGAGCCAAGCAACGAGCCGAGAACAAAACACACAGCCAAGAAATCAAAGAAAAGCCCATGCATTTATCTACTAACCCTGGCTCCTAATCAAGTCTTGATCCGCTAAATACATTATTATTTGTGGGATACAGTTAGTTACACGATGAAATTAAAGTAATGGCCTTAATTCGTTCATGCCAGGGCCAGGCTACTGTACTCCGACGATGAACATGTTAAAAACCATAAAAACGTTATGTTACCAGCTGGCATAGCGTTGCTAATGTGGCAGAATTTGTTACACACTACTAGTCTATTATTAGTTTTCATTTAAAGTTTAATCATAATGCCATTGTCTTTATTAGGCCTACATTAAACTATCTCAAATTATACTTCGACGTTATGGATGGATCGTTACAAAATAGGTTGCGATCGATAGCATTAGCAATTTAGCATAGGTTCAGTAATTTATAAATACGAAATCAAGCAATGTGGGACACTCACCTTAATGTTTGATGTCGTGAAGAAAAACAATGCTTTCTCTGGGTTTACTGGTTGGGGACACAAAGTTTATAAAGGCAGAGAGGAGCCTCTTCTCATTGGTGGATAGTCGTGTTTATCCAAATGAAACCCCGCCCATATACGTGGCGTCATCGACATGTGATTCGATGGCACGTGATCGCACCCATATGGATCTGAATGTACTGTATAATACCCTCAGCCTTGTTCTCAAGCAAAGAGTGAAGTGATGATTCATGAAATAAAACAATGTTGGTGGTCTGGAACTGCTTTTTGGACTTGTTAGCACATCTAGGCTTTAATATGCTCTCATGTGACTGATGAGGTCACTGGTAAAACTGGTAAAACGTGAACTTGTTATGACTGATTATCGCAGTTGTTGTGTTGCCCCTTCTCGTTGCCTCTGCCCTCTTGTATAGGTGCATAACAAAGTAGCTATGGCACATGCCTTGAGAACCATAGTTTTCATGTCCAGTTATTTAAAAGACTCCTTTTCACGCTGGAGTCTTTTAATGGACGTTATGTAGTAATAAGCTATTAATGACAGGAAGGAAGGTGAGAGCTTGTGCCACAACAGTTTAGATCTTTTTCACTATGCTTTTATGGACTGTATGCACCAAGTCTCTATTGTGTGTACGTCTGTAATCCACATAACTCGGAAACCATTCGCCCCACAGACTTCAAGGGAGTGCAGTGCCCGGTGTCAAGTCCGTTGGATAGCCGGTTGTCCAGAACCAGCACAAAAAAGCCTCTGCCCGGGTCTCTGTCTGGACCTGATCACCCCTATATCTCCATATATGGAGCTGGCCTATTCTGACATCACAACACTTAATATTTTGGCATGCGGCATGCTTGACACAGAACTCCAGGAATAAAGGTACAGAGAGACAGATACAGAAATCTCCATATGAGCATAAAAGGGACACAGACAGATGGGTGGAACGGGTACTCTGACACGGGTACAACGGGTACCGTATTGCATAGCAGGCAACTACCATCGTTACCGAATTGGTGCTCTACCGCCGGGCACCGTCGTGCGTACACTTTGAGAGCGGTTTTGAAGGAGTCAAGGGATTCGCATGTATTAATGACTGTTGGTAGGGCGTTCCACATTTTGGTGGCATAGGAGCGAAAATCATTTAGTCCCTTGTTTGTGCCGAATCTGGGTTGTACATGGTTGGTTGCACTTCCTCTGGTGTTGTGGGTGTGGACTTTGTTAACATTAAGGAAGTATCTAGACAGGTACATGGGTATCTTGGTGGTGTATCGAATCTTGTGGACCAGAACCATTGCAAGATGCTGTACTCTGTCGTCGACCCTAAGCCATTCCAGCCTGTCAAAGTGGGCAGGGGTGAGGTGGGTTCGGGGGGTGAGGCCAAGTAGGAGCCTGACCAGTTTGTTTTGGGAAGTCTGGAGCCTAGTTTTAAGGGCCTTTGAGGTACTGTGGTACCAGGAGGTGCATGCATAGTCAAACCTTGTACGAGGGCTCCTGTTAAGGTCTTCAAGGTGTTTTTGTTGACCAGTGAGGAGATCCTGTAAAGGAATCTTGTTCTTTGGTTGACTTTTTTGATTACGTTGGTGGCCATTTTATCACCGGAAAGATTAGCCTCCAGGATGGAACCTAGGTAGGTAATTTCATCTTTACGTGTGATAACATTGTCACCCACTCTAACCAAGAAGTCATTTGCCTTGCTGAGATTACTATTAGATCCAAAGAGAATGGATTCAGTTTTTCCCAGGTGTAAAGATAGTTTGTTATCAGCGAGCCAGCTGACAAGTGACAAAATATATTTAGCAAATCATGTGTGAATAATTGCTATTGCAAAATAAGACTGCATGTGCAGCAATAGTTTACGTCTCAAAAGTGGGATGACCACTTGCACTTATGTGACATGACCACACTACTTAATTTTTCAGAACAGGCCTGATCGATTGGTGATAAGGCATGTAGCCTGACAGTGTGTGTACTCATACAGGCGGCCTGTATGAGTAAATACCTGTAGGCTGTATTACAGCCTGCACTGCATGTATTTACTTGTTTTATATAATCGTATTAGATTATGATTTAGAGTTTGTAGGCCTAAAGGCTGTAACACTCATAACTAAATGTTATCTCACAGATTAGACACTCTCTCCCAAGTAAGTGTGCAGCATTGGTCTGCAAAACAAAGTAAACAAATGTCTATTGTGATCGACATGTCTACAGACACGTCATGGTCAGTCCCACTATCATTCCAACACGTTGTGGTGGGGAATATTGAAACAACAGATCAACAAAATGAGCAAAGTACAAGTAGGATACTTAAAACGTGGTGTAAATAAAACGTAAAGGCACAGTAAAACAAATCAATACAAAATACTATTGGCTTGGGGAGGGTGTAGAGTTGGCAAGTCAAGACAAGCTTATTTAAATAGCACGTTTCAACATGAAGGCAATTAAAAGTGCTTTGAACAAAACATTATTTTTATTTATTTTATTATTTTATCAACTTCAATTTTGTGTTCCAAATGTGTCTGCTCATTGTGTTGTTTTCATGGCTTCCATCCTTATGCTCTCTCTCCTGAATGGATAAAATTGGTATCCTGGCTGGAAAATGTATCTTGTGTTTACCTATAATTTAACAACAACAAAGCATTAAAATATGATATGTTTATATATTGTGATACTAATAATCAATCATGCACACAAATATTCAAAATATTGGAGTCAAATACTGACTATAGCACATGATCCAGTTTAATGTGAAGTAGTGAAGAAGCCTACACATGGTTCAGTTCCTTCTTTTTTTAACAAAATGTATTCAAAGAGTGAGCATGACATTGTATTATTTTTTTACAGAGATAATACAGTTCGTTACAGTTCTTATATTTTCTCAGTTCCTTCTTTTCTTTTCTCAGTTCACTTTTGGCTGCAAAGGTCAATTCAAATGACTTGTGTTTTTTTCCAAGGGTGTCACCGTGTCTTTCAAAGTTCCCTTTCTTCTCAATCACTATGTAGTGTATGTAGTTGTTGCTGATGAGTCAAATACATGCGTGCTTAAAATACTGATAACAGCACTTGCAGTTGACGATGCAGTAAGATATTTGGTACACATGCAGTATTGTGGCTGAGATTTCAGTTCCTTCTTAATTGTTGTCGTCTGGAAAATATTCTACATTAATTATGCTGATCCTATCTCAGCTGTGAAGACTGCAAAAAGAGCTGGGTGAAAGAAGATGGGAGAAATGGATAGAGTATTTAGCTGGGGGGGCGGATATGGAGTGAATATGGGCTGTGTCTTTCCGGTTGTCAACGAATGTAAGGAATCCAAAATTCTGTAATATGTATTGTTGTTGCTTGTTGCTGTACATCCCATGACCTCTTTTTTTTGTTTTTGTTTTTTGTTTGTTTTATTCTGATTTTTCTGTTGATGTTTTTGTTTTATTGCATGCCTTTATTTTATTGTTTGTGTCTCGTCTTGCATATTAAAAAAATCAAAAATAAAGAGTTAAAAGTAGCGTAGTAAACAGCCTAGGTCAGGACATTCCCGTGTTAAATCACAGAGGCTTGCAAAGAAAGCCAACCACTTTCACATTTTCTGGGGGTGCCCCAAGTTGAGGGTGTTTTGGAACAATATTCACAAATCACTGTGTTCAGTATTTAATACTCCAATACCTTTTAACTTCACAACCTTGTTCCTGGGCCACATTGAATGTCTTAACCAGACGAGATACACAAAGCTACTGCAGGTGCTCTTGGCAGCCAGCAAAAAGTCAATAACAAGAAGATGGCTAACCCCAATCACACCCACAATGGACGATTGGCACGGAATAGTCCTGGATATTTTCAAAATGGAAAAATTAACATACATCCTAAGAACTAGACTAGACAATTTCTACCAAATTTGGAACAACTGGATAGTACACATTTCCCCTCTGAGAGCTGACTTTGTGTGATCTCACTGGTCCTAATAACCTGCTTTATGATCTTTGTAGAAAATGTTTAAGACACCCTTCCTCTTCTCATGGTCAAAGTCCAAAGCTGTTCTGTTTTTGTTCCCCTCAGCAATATTGTAAATACTTTCGTTTCTTGATGTTGTTGTTTTTTTGTCTTTGTCTTTTGTCTGCCCACTCTTTCTTCTTTTTCTTATTCTGAAATGTACACTCTATTATTGCCCTTTGCCCCTGTTAAGTGTTGACTTGATGCCATATGTAGTCCTGAAGAAAGCAAGGATGTTACAGAGACACTGGAGATGGAGTCACTTGGAGGGGGGAGGGAGGGAAGAGGGGTGAAAAAGAAATCCTGGGAACTGCACTTGTGTCCTATGTATACATAGAAATGCTGTTATTGTACTGCTTTTTCCAAATAAAATAAATATTATAAAAAAAAAAAAATCACAGAGGCTTTCATGGGGTCACTTGATTACTAGAGTCCTCCTGACATGTAGGAAGTAGGAAGAAGTTCAAATGTATCGAAACCTATTCTATCCTCTGCAAAGTAAAGTAAACTCTGCAAATTATGTCCAATGTCCATACCATTTACACATAAACCAAAAATTATTTATAAACCAAATCTATGAACCAAACAAAAATGCAATGAATAAAAAAAAGAAAGGAATAATAACAATAATCCATATCTAAACACCAAATTAATGTTAGTGCTCTTTAATATCCCTGAACCTCACACAATTTCCTTATACATTTGTTTAACAGGTTCGTGCTTGGACATTGCTTGAGCTCCACATTAATACTGTTCCACAGTTTAACTCCACAGATTGAAATACAAAAAGTTAAGTTTCCATTGTCGTCTGTACAGTTTTTAAATGTAACTTCCCCCTGAAAATGAAAGAGCACCATTTGAATATTTCCTGGCAGTTGGTTATTCGTAGCTTTATAGATAGTATAATAATTTCGAGTGCTAGTTCCTACAGTATGAGGAGTGATACCACGGTATAAAAACAGTCCTCACTATAGACAAACTAGAAAGATTTAAAAATCTAAGAATATGTTTTTTACTGTGTGGCATTAAAGTGGGAATAGCATCATTACTTCTTTAAAAAATAAGCTTATATATACATTTAGTTACTGTAGTGTACTTTATACTCAATGTGTGTGTGTGTTAATTTGTATAATTTGTATAACTACCTCTTACACAATACGATAAACCTTTATTACCCTGGGGGGAAATCCAGGTGTCATAGCAGCAACAACAGTACAGGATAGGTAGAGGTGAGAGTCAAGTCAAGAGCCAAAACGAGACATATAAGAATAAAGTTAAATAAAATATAAAATAAAATAAATATAAACTGGGTTTATATGCTGGGCCTGGGTCTGGGCCTGAACGAGTTATCACTATTTTCTAACCATAGTATATCATCAGTAAACATAACAGTGTATATGAATGGATATGTACAGACTGATGTAATTAAGTATCACAGTAAAATGTATAGCCTATTATTAAACCCAAGTCTGTTATGTACTTGCATTAAGGGCTTGCCAAAACAACCGTGCATGTTTTTGGATTCTCCTGTCCCCGAGGCCAGCTAACCCCACAATGAGGCCAGGGAAGTGTAAATAATACTGCCTGGAATTCAATCCAGGCCAGCCTCAGAGCATACAGTCAACCCACAACAAATATGGTACAGAAACACTGGTTCTGGAGGAAATATAGGTAGAATGATAATTAGTGTATCTGGCAACTGATACTGTTAAAGGGCTTTGTTGATTTTTATGTGGTGAGGTTAATCTGACATGACACTCCAATGCATTCTGTGTGTCATTTTTGTTTTTGTAGTGCCAAATGGAGTGAGTTCTCGAGACACAGTGACAGAACACAACTGGGAAGGGTTGTGTCAGATTTAATTCAGGCGGAAAATCAGAGTGATGGACTTCATAATTCCTACAGCTCAAAGCATTTTGGACATCAGCTTGAAATTTGCTATTACATGCAACGCAATGAAGAGTCAACTAAAATACCCATATTTCCTGCCCACCGAATTCTGCACAGCTCTACAAAGCCGTTCCCAGTGTTTAATTTGCTAAATTTCATGGACTTCTTTCTCTCACATTCACATGGACATTGAGATAGTAGATCAGAAGTTAGAGTGTCTATCTGTTCAAACCTGTAGTTCAAACCTGTGCTCCAGGCTTCTTTTTGTTGCCACACACACATCTAAATCAATGCCTTTGTGTTTTAAATGCAAGCCTTGGTCTGGACAAAAGAACCTTTGTAGTAGTAGCCAGTTAGTCTATCCCTTGTCGTCTCCCAGTGAAGAAAAATGACACCTGTGTGAAGTGAGTGGTGCAACTGTACCATGTGGGGGTCACCGCAACATCCAGACCCCCAGGAACTCGCCCCGGGCTGGCGGCACGGTTCCGGCGAGCCGCCCTGTGCCCGAAACCGGCGAGAAATGACAGAGTTACCATGTGGGTGTCACCGGAACACCCAGACCCCCAGGAACGCACCCAGGGGGCCGGCCCGGTTCTGGCGAGCCTTCCCGCGTCCGAAACGGTCGAGAAATGACAGAGTTACCGTGTTGCAGCTTTCCGTGCTCGGACATACATATACATACTGTACATACACACATTGCTATGTAATGGAGCGGTTAGGCACCGCTCAAAAAGAAAAAGAAAAAAGAAAAGATTCAGGTATCCAACCCTATCTGTACCTAAGGTATATTGTAATTCTATGCATGAGAGGCACAAGTATTTGTGTGCGTGTTAACATTAGCACCTTGTTGAGACGCTTGGGGGTTGAGGTCTCAATGGTTTACAATGAGTTGATATCTACGTCTTTTGTCTTGTTAAGTAGGCTGTAAGGAAGTTGTTAAGATGCATACTGTAATGGCTGTGAATATGGCTGATTGGAATCACAGACCACCTGTGTGTGGACAATTGACACCACCTCTTATCATCCTCTCTAAAGAAAGAGAAGATGTATAAGACAGTAAGTAAGTGAGACCAGCTTGGATGTATGGCTTGGAGACATTGTCGATTGTACTGACGAAAAGCCAGGAGGCTGAGATTAATTGAAGATATAATAATTGAAGATATTTTGACTCCCATTAGGAGTGACAAGATCAGGAATGATATTAGAGGGACATCCCAGGTTGGAAGCTAGGTTTGGTGTTAAAGTAAGAGAGGAGAGGTTGGGATGGTGGATGTGCAGAGGAGCGATAATGGGCATATTGGAAGAGGGATGTTGAAGATGGAACTGCTACACAAGAGGAAAGCCAAAGAGGACGTTTATCAATGTGGTGAGAGAGGACATGCAGGTGGCTGGAGTGACCGAGGAAGATGCACAGAACAGGAACAGATGGAAATAGATGATACGCTGTGGCAGCCCCTAATGGGAATTATTTGGGAAAACTTTAAATGTACAGCTTCAATGAGGCATTGGAATCAGTAGTATTGGGTAAAGAATTTATTATAAAAATGTGTTACACTATAAAGTGTCAGAAGTAATAAGGACATGGCATTCCAAGACATGCTGAAGGAATGTAACATAAATATAGAAACAAAGGGGACTTGTGCAAAGAGACGATTAAGCCTAATTTATACTTAGTTTTACAAGGGTGTCCTGCACCAAAAATAACTTCAAGCTCACGACACTTCACGTTGCAACACATTGTGAGCATGTAGCTTGTCTATTTTCAGTGTGTGACACCAGTGCGCAGCGAAGTATAGATCACGCTTTAGACAGGAGTCTTCCAGGGGAAATGCACTCAAAATAATGCTGTTTTCCCTGAAACTGTGGAGAGCACATACTTAAAGGAAAGACACGTAAAAAAGATTTCAGAGAATAATAATAACCTTTAAGTCCACTCCTCTCGCGCAGATGTATTTTGATATCTGAGAGCAAGGACCACTCAGAATGTTCCAGAAAAACAGACACCAAACATTGACAAGTTTTAAAAAACTATCAATATTCGGACATTGGTTCCAAGGATTCAGAAAATGTGCCTGTATTTTTAACAAGAAACAGGAAAACATACTCACTTCCCTTTAAGAAACATCTCACTTCAGCGTATATACTGTACAAGGCAATAATAGAAGAATGATGTGTGTTTAGGCACACATAATTGGCAATGATTTTACCCACAGTTTGTGTAAAATAAGAAAATAAAATATGAAAAGTAATCTACTGTGGGACATTTCAGATCAGAATGTTTTGTGGACATTTCTTCAATTACTTTGAGTACTGCAAAGAAGTCAGTACTTTTTTTCTCTCTTTTTTTTTACTTGACACAATAACCCCAGAAGGACTTGTAATACATTCATCTTACAGTGTTTAAACACAGCCTGTTGGAAACAAGGTTGTAACTGTCTGAAATGATAGTGTAAAAAAGAAAAGACAGTGAGACTAGGATATGGGGTAGATTTTAGGCAGTTGGCAGAAGGAACAGAAACCATCCTCAGATATGTTCTACATTTATAGCCTATGTATAAGTGCAGTGGTAATATTGGCATTTCAGGCTATACCAAAAGTAAAGTAAAGTAAAGCTGTCAACTGCCCCGAAAACTCAAATTGCAATATTTTAAATAGTTAATAATGATGGTGGGAGGGAGAGATGAAACACTAGGTTGCTGGCATGGGCATCGATTGATCCTACTTAGTATCCATCATTATTAAAACAGATACTGGCTTCCTGATAGTCTCCCGTAGACAAACAATCACAGATATCTTCCTACCGATATATCAGGTGACATCTAAATTCAATGTTGGGGCCAACAGTTGGTGGAAACAATTCAGAGATTCATAAATAACTGGATTGCAGAATCAATGCAAAGACTTTTGGGGGTGATATTTCATAGTGGGACGGTATCAGGATTGGTTAAATAACAAAACAGTAGGCCTAGCCCTAGGTTTTGTATACATACTGTACAGTATGTGTATATATTCACTGTATTTCCCAAGTCCATAGGGAATTAACGGTATCATGAACTCAAATTGAAATGAGATGCGTTGTAGAAATCAGTGAAATTACAAAAAGTTGGGGTGTTATTTTAACCATTTTTGTATAACATAAATCCAACTGTAAAAAAATGCTTGCTCTTGCTAATGTCAGAGGGCACTTTGTCTGCTTGTATTTCTTCTATGACTGTCGACAAGGCACAGTTCCTCATGTGTTTTGAATGGAAACTATTGTTTGACATATCAACAGGATCATTGTGCTTTTCTTCAGGGAGGTAGAAGGCCATAAAGGCACTCTGATAAAATTAAAATAAATAAATAAAAAGAAGCAGCAACTATCCCGTCAAGCACTGAACAGAATTCCCACTGTCACAAAATGTATGCAAGGAGATCGTAAATAATATATGTAGCTGGGAGAGACGATGTGTCTAAAGATGGCAGACATCATATCCTTACAGCTTTGTATTATGGAAAACCTACGTGTGGAAAAAGCCATCTTTATATAATGGCTGCCATCTTTTCACAGCTGAGTACCCTTCGGAGCACAGCTTCAGACATGGATGTGCGTTGGGGTTTGGGGGTGTGTTAAAAGCAGCACAATAGATTAAACACAGAATTAAAACCAGTTGAGCATCTATAGACTTTGTCTTTGGAGCTCGGGACAGCCAGCTGATTCAGAACATTCCTATTGACGGGAAGGATGGGTAGATACTGTATATCACAAACACAAACACTTCTGGGGGAGCAGCTCGTCCCTCTGATAAAAGATTGCACTTCATGTCCATGTCCCAGTGCCCCGCCGCCGTCTCAGGTCGGTTTAGCTCGACCCCTCACAGGCTGTCGGGAGAACAAACCGACTGTAGTTTATTGTATTTATTTTTTGATCAGCGGGATATGACGGAGCTGATGGAGTTGTAGGAGGTCCCACCATTGCAGGTGGGGACGTAGCCGTTGGTGGCCCCGCCCATTGCTTCCGTGTTGACCCGGAAGACAGGCGAGGCTTTGAGGAGGAATTCAGCTGCGTCCCGGCGGCCCAGCTCCCTCAGCTTGGCCATCAGCACGCCCACCGTGCTGTCTGCTCGCAAGCTCCACTCCTGGAGCAATGCCGCCGTGGGGCTGGGCAACTGCGGGGGCTGCTCGCCGCATGCGTCCGAGTCCAGCTCAGCGGCCCCGTTGGGAGTCCCAACCTGGGAGTGTTTGGCCACCAGTTCCGTCAGCCCCAGGTTCATGGCCAGCAGACACCAGTCCTTCCCCAAAGTGTCCGGAGGGTCCAGCATGCGGCAGAGCTTCCTCCGAGCCAGCAAGCAAACGTCTGAAATGTGGACGTGGGTGCCCAGGCTGCCCTGCTGGTAAACCTCGGCACAGCCGAACGCCAGGATGCTGCTGAAGCTCTCCCGGTAACCGCCCATGGTGTTGGTGAGCGACGGCTCCCGCTGCACCTGGGCGCGGAAGAAATCTTTGGGTTGGTAGATCATGACAGGGCCGTGGTGCTCCCGCAGCTGCTGAGGGCTCAGGTAGTACTTGGCGGTCAGCAGGCCCGGCAGCGTGGAGGCCAACAGGTTCTCCGTTATGCTGCAGATGGTGTCCAGCAGGGTGTAGCACTTGGCCCGCTCGGACTCGTGGCCGCGCACCTGGATCTCCACGCCCTGGCCGTGGTTGACCAGCAGCACCATGGCCTCGGCGCCAGCCTGACTCACCTTGGCGCCGTTGGTCCACAGGCGGATGTCTCCGCCGATCTCCTCGCCGCCCTCCTCCTCTGGCTTCTGCTGGTGGCTCCAGCGGCAGAGGTTCACCTACAGTGGTGGAAAGTAGAAGAAGTAGGTCGGGAGTGGCTTATTGTCGCTATCAGCCAGCTCCTAATCCAGACAACAGTCTTGTCAAAACTTGACTATTGTAATTCGCTCCTTACTGGCCTACCGGCATGTGCACTTAAGCCTCTCCAAATGATCCAAAATGCCGCAGCTCGTCTGGTCTTCAACCAGCCAAAATTCTCACATGTCTCCCCCCTGCTCCGCTCCCTGCACTGGCTCCCAGTCGCTGCCCGCACAGAATACAAAACTCTGATGCTGGCATTCAAAGCAACCAAAGGTATGGCTCCCCCATATCTTGCAAGCATGATTGAACCCTACAAACCCTCCCGCGCACTCAGATCAGCCAACGCAGGAAAGCTGGAAGTACCCTCACTAAAAACGCCGGGACAACGCTCCACACGTCCCAAACTCTTCTCCCTTCTGGCCCCAAAACTGTGGAATGCACTCCCCGTTGCAATCAGAACTGCAGCATCACTCCCAATCTTCCGCCGTAGTCTGAAGACCCACCTTTTCAGACTCCATCATGGCCCATAGCACTTATCCTACCCCCTTAGATAGCACTTTTTAGACTTAGATAGCATTTGAAACAGACTTATAGCATGTCATGTAGACAGCACAATAATTGCATTGTATGTAGTCATAGCACATCATAGTACATATGTATAGCATAGTATAGTATATATGTATAGTTAATATGTATAGTGTCATTATATAGATATGTTCTAGTTACGTTCTTAGCTTACGCATGTTTCTTGATAAATGCATTTTATATATGTGATGTATTCCCATACTTTTGTTCCTGCCTAATGTAAATCACTCTGGATTAAGAGCGTCTGCTAAATGCCTAAATTGTAAATTGTAACACGCAGGAGCCTATCCCCGTAACAATGCGCAAGACCCCTGGGTGATGGACTGCTGAGGTGGAGCGCTACACCTACCATCAGCTCCCAGTAGTACTTCCCGCATGACTTACTGCACCCAAGACGTGCTACTCATACGCTGAGTTGGCGGTGCCCGGGATCGAACGGGTCCAAAGGCAAGAGCTCTACCCGGACACAAAGTAAAAGTAACTAATACTTAAGTACAATTTTGAGGTACTTTTACTTTACTTGAGTTCCAATTTCCAGTACTTTTACTTCTATTTGACAACTTTAGTAACTAGTTACTTTGTAAAACTTGATTATTATTACAAAACATACATTAACAACTTCAGCCCTATATACATTTTGTTCTACAAGCTCACAATGCGTCGTGATGAGACGCATTGTGAGCATTGCGAGCTTGTAGATCTGCTATTTTCAAATGATGTTCATACATTTGAAACATGAAATGGGAGTGAGACATTTCTGCATAAAGAGAACCTTTACTTTTGGTACTTTAAGTACATTTTGATGCCAATACTCTTGTACTTTTACTCAAGTACATTTTGAATTCTGGACTTTTACTTGTAACGGAGTAGTTCCACATTGCAGTATTGATCGCGATCTAACCACTGTTCATCACCTGCAGCTTGTGGAACAGGCCGCAGGGGAAAGGCGTGAGGTGCTCGGCGGGGACCAGGCGCACGCCGCCGTAGACCAGCGTCTCCTCGTCCTCCTCCTCGGTCCAGGAGCGGTGCAGGCCGTTGGTCTTGATGAGCGCCGGCACGTCCACCATGCAGGGGTTGGTGAGGTCGCGTGCGCACACGTCCATGGCGTCCAGGACCTGCAGCAGCTCGTCCACGTCGCTGTCGGGCGCCAGCGCCTGCACCTCCTCCAGCCTGTAGCGCCCCCTGTAGTGGTGGATGGCCTTGGGCGTCTCCGCCGACAGCAGCCTGGCCAGCACGTTGCTGCAGAGCCAGCGTGGCTCCAGCAGGACCACGTCCTGCACCGTCTCACTCTGCATGATGTTGATCTGAGGGGAGAGGAGAGGGTGGGGGGGTGAGGAGCATGAGAATGGAGGGAGAAGGGGGTTGTGTGGTGGATGAAGCAGACAGAGACAGACAGTTGGCTCGTAAGAAAATTGCCGGGGAAATTAAGTCCAGACAAGGAAATGTGTGCAGGAAGTGTGTGTGCCAAACGGAGATAGAAGGAGAGAGAGAGAGAGAGGAAGCAAAGGCAGAAAAGAAGGAGTACACATGGGAAGAAAGATTGTGGCCAAGAGTGAAAACAGGGAGGGGGCATTTAGGAATAGGAACAAGGTGAGAACAGAGTCACAAACAGATGTGGTGAAGAAAGACGTTGAACATAAAGAATATGGTGGGAGAATGGAGACAAAGCAAAAATCTGAGATACAAAGGAATTACACCAGTGGCGTCTCCGGGAATTACATTTTAGGGAGGCAAAATGTGTCGTGTCACCACGGACCCCCGTGGTGACGTGTTTTTTTTTTCTTTCTCAGTCAGTGTTTTTCAAAGGGAGTTGAGGAGGCAGCTGCCTCCCTTGCCTCTATGGTAGATACTCCTCTGAATTACACAACAAAATCCCAGAGGAGATATCCATGCAGTGTACTCAGTCAGGTCAGAGTAATGTACAACTAGCTTTGAAAGTTTGCTGTGTCATCCACTTGGCTCCTAACCACAGGCATTCCCATAAACAGTTCTGGACATTCTGAGTCATTGAAAGCACATGGAGACAATGTTACTGATGAACACACAGTGACCCCTAGTGGTATGACACAGCGAGGGAAATGTATTGATCAAAACATGCCTCAGAGACAGAGTAAAGTATTACGTACTGTAGATTAACTGTTTGTTTTTTATATTATTATTTTTTCAATCCCAAACCAACCATTGGTTACTGTGGAATGGATTCTAATCTATGTATCTTCATATAAATCACTGCTCATTGTTAAACATCCACACCTAGATGCCGGTACAATCGAGGGTTGGGTCAGATTACTTTGAAATGCAGTCAGTCTGTTACTGAATACAAATTACATGGTAATTTGTTAGAAATGTAACCTCTTGGATTACGAAACATAAAATCTTATCTGAATACTTTTGGATTACTACAAAATTAGATACTGAAAACAATTGCAATTTAGACTAAAAGAATTGATGCACAAAAAGTGGAGTTCCACAAACATACATTTTCTCTTTAAACATCCAATAGCATTGTGAAGATAAACAATAGGACTCATTGACTATGTAAATGTTGTCTATTTTACAACGGTGTGAAGTTGAGGTGTGATTGGGATAGCAGGGGGACAGGGTTGAGAACCAGACCAGTTAGATTTTTTTGCCACTAGTCACCTGACAAAAAAATCCAAAAGGGGGTGTCAAGATGTATCACTTGGTGACAGCCATGTTGCTGGTCAGAGACTAGTAAACAGTGGCTCTTCCATGCTATTTTATACTTTGACTTATAATGGTGCAGACTTGCTCAGTTTATAATTGCCATACCAGGTCGCGTCAAGGGAATGCGGTAGATAAAGGAATTAAGATTTTTCAGCTTTCCAGCATGGAGGCAACATCATGGAGGATGAGTTATTTATTCGTCGTTTTGTTGAAGCTTGTTTACCTTTCTAATAAACGTTCTAGAATCTTGAAACATTGTCGATCATAGATAGCCTACCTTAGGGAATTATCATAGGAAATGAAAATGACTCCAGTTCACTTCTGAATCAAGTCTTAATGATTAAAAACAATAAACAGAGTGAGCCATGTGGGGCAGGCTGTTTGTAGATGTCGATTATTGCACCTTAACCACTTAAATAAGGACAGCTATGTTATATTAATGTCCATGTTCTTCTCCGAAAATAGCCGATCTACAATGACTCCTTTACAGTGACCCTGGTTCTTGATAAACAGGTTTCGTGCAAAGACTACAGCTGCATACAGATGCAAAACGCGAATGTTTTGAGATTCGAGCTGGACAATCAGTGATGATGACCTCCCTGAAAGGACTTCACAATTTACAAGTGAAACACAATTTACAAGTGAAACACAATTTACAAGTGAAACACAATTTACACGCGAAGCCAGACAGGGTAACGATGTTGTTATTCGAACACAGTGAGTAAAGTTGGCACAGATAGGCAGGCTGTTTGTAAACGGGTGTTCATACGGGTCGAGTCTGTCAATGTCCCAGATTTTGCTGAGGTAACGCTCTTTTTCCACAGCTTTGTCCCTGTACAGTATGTTGAGCCTGAGGTTTGCTCTGTCCATTATCTTTCACAATCTGATTATGAAATCCCGATTACATGTAGTCAGTCATTACCCAACCAACCCTGTTTATTGACCGGTATAGGTGGGAAAGTCTGTGAATTGTTACATCTTCTGTGTGTGTGTGTGTGTGTGTGTGTGTGTGTGTGTGTGTGTGTGTGTGTGCATGCATGATGCAACCACCCACCTCTCCCATGCTGTGCAGCTGCAAGGCCAGTGCACGGAGGTGTTCCTGGCTGACCAGGGGGTTGATGTGCTCCTGGACATCGCTGACAAACTGCTGCCAGGAGGTCAGCTGGTTGGGGCCGCTCAGCTTCCTCCAGGCGGGCAGGGTGGCCAGCAGCCGCTCCCACAGCTGGGTCATGGGACTACACCTCTGCAGACAACAAAATACAAAGGAAGTCAATTAATACAATTGTGGTGATCACACAGTTATGTGTCATTACAGATGCTGTGCGCCTTGCGCTGAAAAGTTGAGAATATTTGAACTTTTATGTGCATCTAAAACCTTTAGAACGCAATGTACTTCACAAGAGAGGAGCTTGTGGTGCACACCAATGTTCTATAGGTTTCTAGAGGCCCATACAAGTTAAAAACAATATTTAAAAATATGGTTAAAAACAATGTTTTACTCAGACAAAGCATTTCTAGCCGCTCCTCTGTGTGTACATGGTGAATGGTAAATGGTGCATTTATATAGCGCCTTTATCCAAGGCGCTTTACATAGATTGTGTATTACATTCACCCATTCACATTCACACACACATTCATACACTGATGGCAGCGGAAACCATGCAAGGTACCAACCAGCACATCAGGAGCAATTAGGGGTTCAGTGTCTTGCTCAAGGACACTTCGACACTAACTCTGAGGGAGCCCGGGTTCGAACTTGCGACCTTACGGTTACCATCCGGAAACTCTACCCCTGAGCCACCGCCGCCCCATGTGTGACAACCGCTTACATTACACAAAGAGAAAGAGAGACAGCATGTGCTTGTGTTTGAATGTTGAACATACAGAGATGATGTTGGTACGGAGCTCCAGCAGATGATTCCTCAACAGCTTCATGTCTTTGGAGTTGGAGGCTCCGGCATCCATAACAAACAACTTGTCACTGACATCGAGGTCATTCCCAAACCTAATGACAAACCACACAGCACATTTTAAAAAGTTCCAAAATCACCGAAAGAGGGTGTCATACTGTACAAGTCATAGCTCTATGATGAGTTTGATTGATAGATTCCTTGAACCTTTTTGAAGTTCCCAATACTAAACAAATAGATACATTACATTTTGAATTCCGGAGTGTTGAGATATTGAAACAATTCCTACATTTGACCTTCAGCAACATTTCTTGGTTGCTGCAATGTAAGCATCTTTACTGAAACCAATGGGAAACAACTAGTGAGGATGCAAAAACATTAAACATTAACATTAAAATCATGTAGATCTGGGGAATTTGAATTGTTTCAATCGGTGGAGTGCAAACAATACTGACAACACCAACAAAAATAACGAGTTTTTGGTTATTTGAAGAACCAATAAAGACTTCTTCTTACCAAACACAAAACTACACAATAACGTGCAATGAGTCAGTCTTGTTTATATGGGTGTAAAGTCAATCAGTTTACAGGGCAAAACACCATACCTGTTCCTGACCTCCTTGAGCAGAGCTCTCTCTTTGTCATAGCAGATCTCTCCAGAGAAGGCTCTGGGGACGTTAGCCAGGTCAGCGTGAGTGGCCACCAGAACCACAGCTAGAGGCTGCTGGATACGACCTCCAAAAGCTGGAAACAGACGAGCACACACATAGACACACAGCCACGTTATCAAATACACACACATAATGGTTGCTTTCGGCCATAGACATTGTATCTCCTATATATATTTTTTTCAATGAATGCCCTAATTTATACGTTGTCATATAAGTGTTGCACACAAGTAGCAAATATAGCCAATGTACAAGCTTACAACACACCATGATGCAACGTATTGTGATCTTGTAGATCTGTTACTGCAGAAACGTTTTCACCTAATGACATGCCCAAATGGTTGAAAGTGTCTGTCTCTGGTTAAGTCTGTCTATACTCTGTAGTCTTTATAAACATTTCATCAATGAAAAGTCTTAACAAGAGGTTTTATCTTAGGCCTGCTTTACACTGGCAACCACATCTAGCCTGAATCTAGCCTGAATCAGATCTGTGTCACTTCAAGATAGAAATCCGATTTGCTTAAATAAGTCTAAATGCAGACAGGTCACATGGAATCCGATTTTTTCAAGAGGTGGTTTCAAATCCGATTTAAATCCGATCTGAGGAGATCTGTCTCAGTCTGAATGCAACGACCACATGAAGTGACCTGAGTCACATATCAAGCTGTCCAAACGTCACCCGCAGCGCGACCCGAGCGCTACTGACGTGACTTCATTACAGAGCGCGAGTAGTATTCTAATTTAAGTATTAAACAAGAGACAGAGAAAAACAACCAAACGAGAGGAAAACAATAGTGCAACACACGTTTGTTTTATAGGAATAATGTCTCTTCATTATGTCAGCACTATACTGCGGAGCCGTAGTGTAGGCTACCAAAGTCCTGACGTCACTTGCTCATCCCCTAGTCCAGGGTCGTAGAAGTTTCCTTTTTAATAGTCTCATATAAGCATTGTGGTTAAAAAATAAATAAACTGTCAAAACGATATGTCGGGGAGGTGTCTCTGTATCAGTCAGTCACTCATATTTGATAAAGTCTATTTCTAGCGAAAATGTTAATAATTTGGCGGCAGTAACATTCGCGTTTTCTCTCAGTCAGTTGATTCTTTATATCCATGTGAGTCAAACCGCTGTGATAACTTGTTTATTTTTGGAACACAGTTCTTATTTGAAGCGATATGAAGAAGTTATTGGAATTCCGAAGGGGGGGAGGCGGGTAAATGCAAACCGGGTAGGATGTGAAATGACGCTCCTCCTGTCATATCACTGGAGAGGAGGCGCACTGGAGGATGCCTCCGTACAATATTCTAAACTTCTTAAAATGTAGGCTACAGAAACAAGGCCGTTTATTAGGATATTTCTCGCGGAATGGTAGAGAACAGCTACACGCGGTCCTATCTGCAATGTGAGATTGTTGTTACGCATTGTTGTTGTTAGAACGAACCATGTACAACCCAGATTCGGCACAAACAAGGGACTAAATTATTTTCGCTCCTATGCCACCAAAATGTGGAACGCCCTACCAACTGTCATTAAGACATGCGAATCCCTTGACTCCTTCAAAACCGCTCTCAAAGGGCACCTACGGATGGCTGCAATTCGAAACTGGCCCCCGTAAAATCTGAATCCCCCCCCCCCGCCCCCCCCTTTTTTCCCCTCACTGTATATATTTATTTTCCCTTTTTACCTCCTTTTTGATGAATTCCTGTTCTGTCTATAGAAGTGTCTATTTGTACGTCTCTAAATGTTTTGATGATTTGAACATGGTGGACCCTATTGGAAACAAGTGTAATGCTTAATTGGGTCGTCCACTCACAGTTAACAGCCTTTGTATTGAGTTTGTGCTTGAAATGTACTGTAATTCTGCAAACTGTTAATAAATTCTTCAATCAATCAATCAATCCAATGCGTAACGTGCGTCGGGTCGGCTACCCCCCAAAAAACAGACATACAAGCTGTCGACACGCCGTTTCATGGCGTGTTGATAGCTTGCAGATCTGTTCTTTTGGACAACATAATCAATGATGCACGGTGCGCGATGGAATATAGCCTACAAGCCTACAACTAAACATGTTTGTGACCAAATAAGCCTGTAGCCAGGTAGCCTACTGTAACATTATGTGGACATGGTGGACAACATATGGAACTTGATGTTAATGCAGTGAACATTCATTACGTAGTGTTTAATAACGAGGCCGCAGCAGCCGCAGCGCACATGATCCATGAAACCCGATGTTTCAAAAACCTTCCCTCACAGACAATCCCATGCGCCTCTTATCAACATATTAAACAATGGCAAAGTTAAATGAAGTTGGATAGCTAATGTACAGCTAAACATATGTGTTTACTTCCGCCGTTTTAATATTTAAATGTTATGATGAAAGGCATCAGTTTGTGCGCCTCGCCACTGTGGAATGAAATCAGCTGAGATCCATGCAACTGAGGTTCATTTGTGCAATTGTACTGCGGGGGGGGGGTGTTCTTTTTTTATTTCATTCATTAATGTGGGTCCAAAAAAATACAGTATTGACTCTCGTGTGTGTGTGTGTGAGTGATATTGATCAACGGGCTGACGGCATTGCAAACCGGAAAAAAACAACTCGGTTACCACGGTAACCAAAGCAGATATGTCGATGCAGGACGGCTTTGCGTTGTTAAAATCAGTCTGAATGCACAGATCGGATCTGGTCACTTGCAAACGGTAGTGTGAATGACCGGGCCAAAAGATCGGATTTGAATCGGATCTGACTTTATGTGACTGCAGTCTAAAGCCGGCCTTAGAGGGCAACGTCTCAAGTGGAAACCTGTCAACACAAGTAATCGGAACAGTCAACCAAGTTTTTTATTCAGGATCTCCTCTGTGGTCAGTAGGAACACACTGAGGATATAAGGCCCCATTTACACTGGCAGACAAATCTAGCCTGAATCAGATCTGTGCCACATCAAGATTGAAATCTGATTGGTTTAAATGGTCACATGACTCATTTAAACAAATCAGATTCCAATCTGGATGCGGCTCAGATCTGATTCAGGCTGGATTTGGCTGCCAGTGTAAATGGGGCCCTAGTAGCAGGAGCACTCACCCAATGTTATTTTGACTATGTATGCATGAACCTTGTGGTACGTCAAAAGGAATTAAAAGGTTAGGTTACTACTAGGCCTTACACCCAGAAGTCGCCTAACCCCTTGCTCATTATGCTATAGGCCTGGTTGTCAAGATACGCGAGAGAAACAGGGATACCCATGTACCTGTCAGACAACTTCAGTAGCATAAAAGATACACACAGGCACAATACCAGAAGGAGCCCCACTGATCTCAACAAACTTAGTTTCGGCCAAGAAATCCTAACATCCTTCAAAACCACTTTAAAAGAGCACCTACAGGTGGCTGCAAATTGTAACTGGCCCCAGGCTGTAACACGTAAAAAGTCTAAGTGTGACATTAAGGAAGTATTTTGACAGGTACATGGGTATCTGGTGTAGCGCATCTTGTAGACCAGGTCCATTGCATGTTGCTGTACTCTGTTGTCAACCCTAAGCCATTCCAACCTATCAAAATGAGTGGGGGTGAGGTGGGTTCTGGTACCCTCCCACCCTCCCTCCCTCCCTGTTCCTCACCTATGGTCTCCTGGGGCAGGGTGAGGGATTTCAGCATGTTGAGCCAATAGGTGATGTGGCTCAGCTGGGTCTCGTACGACTCCTCCAGGCTGAAAATGACCAGGTGGATGGCTGTGACGTCGTTGGCCGCAAAGTAGTCGTAGGAGCAGTAGTAAACTGGGTTCCCAGAGAACTCCCACACGCTGAAGTCCCCAACGCCTACGAGTGTGTGGGGATGGAAACTTGGGTGAGATTTCTAAGCATACAAATGTGATACAAATGAAATATTTCTTTATGACATAATACATATTCTGTATTCCTAGCAGGAACATGATTATCTCATCCAGGATATAATGAGTTTGTCTGAGATTTATGCTCTACTGAGTGTAAGTCAGTAAGTATTTTATTTATTTAACCTTTATTTAACCAGTAAAATCACATTGAGACCAAAGTCTCTTTTACAAGTGCGCACTGGCCAAGAGAAGAGGCAAATAAATGTTACACCGCTCTGCCAGTAACAACAAATACAGGACATAACAAGACAAACATATGACATCCGTAATACCAAAAACCTACTACCAGGGAGACTCAGAGAGAGTCTAAATAGCTAACCACTAAACCAGTACAGACTAAAAGAGACTAATAAGAACAATACATTAAGAAACTACTAAGCTAATGTAAAACTAAGAACACCGCAAATTGCTACTCATCAAAGCAGGAGCAATGGCTGGAGAATATGCCAGAGGCAAGCCTCTTAAAAGTCACTAGGGGGATCAAGGAAGCCAATTTTAATCTGGTCTGTAGATCGTTCCAAGCCCAGGGCCCAAAAAACGCAAGGTTTTTTTTCCCTGCCTCAGATTTGGTGTTGGGTACGACATAGAGCATCCAGTAAGTAGTCTTGCAGTAACCAGACAATTACATAGATATCTAACATTTGCCCCTGGTTTTGTAATGGTCATTATTTTGCAGGTCATTACTTTCAATGTGTAATGCAGATGAATGATTTTCCAGTTCCAGGTATCCAGGACTTTGTTCCTTACAGGTAAACATTATGTTCCATTGTGGTCCACTTCAACAAATAACACTAAATAGTGTTTAGTGTTATTTGTTGAAGTGGACCACAATGGAAATAAGCCCTTGGGCTATAATGTGTTTTTATCCTCGGTGATACATTGACTGTTTGTCGGAATGTGCTTTTGTGCTCTTTTTGTCACCAAATAAAACCAATGATTAAAAAAAATCAGCTGGGTTCTAAAACACACTCTGCTTGTACATTTCCTCCCTCTTATATGTGTGCGTGAGCCATACCGTTGATATTGGCATTCTGGATGTCAACAGCCTTGGTGGCCTGTTCATCTGCAGAGGACATTGCGTTGTGGACGGGGGAGAAGACCTCCAGCACACCCTTGGTCAGACTGGGCTCGAACATCATGCTGCGGCTTCTCACACTCACGTTCTCACAGCCCGGGTAGAGGTTGGAGATGCTCACCGACACTGAAGATACGTGCGCACACGCACACGCACACGCACACACACACACACACATTTAGTATCTAAAATATCTACATCATGAATTTCATGAAACCACAACAACAAACACTTGAATAACTGTAGCCTGCATAGAAATACATTCGAAACAGACATTTCTCAAAGCTCAGCAATGTTGGATTTTGAACTGTTTTACCTTTAATGCCAGCTGCACCCTCTGTGTCACATACATCTCTGAGTCTCATATAGCAACATTTTTTATCATTATTTTTTTTAGTAAGAATTTGAAGGTTTTCAGAAAACATTAGGTTAGGTTTTAGGAGGCGTTTTTAGAATCGGCCTCAGGTCTAAATGGGTTAAGTACCGGTAATACATATTCTTTATTCGTAGCAGGAACATGATTATCTCAGCCAGGAGATACCGAGTTCAGACCTGTGTGTCTGAGATTTCTAGTCTACTGAGTGTTAGTATAGTCTTGCAGTAACCAGACAATTACATACTGTAGATATCGAACAATTAAAGCACAACTGTTGAAACGTAGTTAAGGACTGTCCCTAAAACAAAAACAGGTGTGACAGACATATGAATAGAGAAACCACAGACAAACTACGGATTTCGGATACAGCACAGCCAATCAGAAGCTTACCTGAGATTTCTCTGGGAAAACCTGAACACTCACTATACAGTGCACTATATTGTGATTAGATGACACAATTCAATTTGTGGTATCTGAATGTGTAGAGATAATTATTATAGGCTACAGTGATGTTTATCTGGCTAGTAACAGCAATGATGTCATAACAGCATCCTGTCGTGTCAAAATGTTCTCTTTTATTTTATAATAATAATTTGTCCCCCACTCCTTTGGGGGTATTTGTCACTGTATATTTGAACATAACTTTGCAGATGAGTTCACTATACCGTCCTCTACATAGAACTAACTGTATAGTAGTGAATGACTGAATGATTTTGGACACAGCCACTGACTGATTTCGATTTTAGACCCTCCATCACAGGAATTGATGATGAAAGAAGATTAGTGGTCAGTACAAAACCATAATTTCTGACACAAGGGGGCACTGTTGCTTAACAAAAGCAAATACAGGCATCAAACTGCAGTAGAGCTGTTATTTGATGAGACCTTCAGTTCCTTGCTCTGCAGTCTGCACCACAGCTTACCTTGCACTCACAAGCCTGTATCATCAGTCACCTTAAACAGTCAAACTAAATAATGTATACGTTAAACACTGTTTTCCTCCAATAAGTTCACAAGGTTTGATAAAAGAAATACATATACGCCTAATAATTCTGTTCATGGTAGTTGTTACTGTACCTCTCTTACTTTTCTTAGTAGAACAAGGAATGTAAAATTAATTTGAAGCCCTATTACTGGTTTGCGGTCAGGCTGACAGGCTTCTCTCTGGTAATGATTAAGTTTGGACTTGACAGATGGAAAGCTGTTCCATATCTGTGTTTCTCCTGGCATCGCAGCCTTTTGAGAGAGTTGAAGTTGTTTTTTAAAGTTCAACCAGAAAACCAGAAGTCTAGGTCATAATAGGGGCGACAGTGGCTCAGGGGTAGAGTGGCCGGTAGATCGTCTGGATGGGAAGTTGGGAACGGTGAGGTTTGTTTCCAGTTTAATCCCGGGCTCCCCGGAGCAAGACTCTGAACCCCTAAATTGCTCCTGATGTGCAGGTTGTTTTCCTCTGCCATTGGTGGGTGTATGAATGTGTGTGTGAATCTATGTAAAGCGCTTTGGATAAAAGCGCTATATAAATGCATTATTTACCATAAGCCGAGTACAACTATTATTCATTATCATGATACTTAATATAAATAAACTTTCAGTATTATCCGTATTGCTTCCAAGATAATCCGACTTCCCACACCCACACTGTCTGATATGAACAATAAGGCCATCACACGGCTAGCACTTTCAATATCACATGACACTGATCATCCCTGGAATGCACTGGAATGCACTTCCCATCACAGTCAGAACTGCAGCCTCACTCCCAATCTTCCGCCGTAGTCTGAAAACCCACCTCTTCAGACTCCACCATGGCCCGTAGCACTTGCCCTAGCCTAGCCCCTTAGATAGCACATTATGTAGACTTAGATAGCACATTATGTAGACTTAGATAGTATTTTAAACAGACTTATAGCTTGTTACGTAGACAGCTCTAGAATTGCACTTTATGTAGTCATAGCACTTTATAGTACACATGTATAATATATTATATAGTATAGTATGTATAGTTTACATAGATACTCCACTGTTACATTCTTAGTCTACGCATGATTCATGATAACTACTTTTTATATATGTGATGTATGCCATGCTTTTGTTATTGCTTAATGTAAGTCGCTCTGGATTAAGAGCGTCTGCTAAATGCCTAAATTGTAAATTGTAAATTGTATCCCCTGTATTACTTTTTCACCGTCATGTCCTTAGGACAAATATACAGAACCTTGCCATGGAAAAAGGTCCATTTTAGAGTTTTGTCCCCTCAGCCATCGTGGCATTAAACAAACTGCAGCGCCGATAGGATCGTTCTGTACACAGTGGGGACTTCATGTTTTTGTATTGTCTTGGTGTAATGTTTTCTGTACTATGTGTTGTTTTGTTGTGGGTGTTGAACAGACCTGTGAAGATGAATATCCTTCGGGACAATAAAGATTATTATTATTACCATTATTATTATTATTATTATTATTATATAGTTTGAGTGCAGAGCATTTTGAGACGAGGTACTCCTTCCAAACTGCCACCCAAACAATATCAATTGTTACACTACATTTATTTTGACAATTTTCCCATCTGACACTAGGGTCGAACTTTATACATTTAATGTTGAAACGGGCCCATCTGGGGCCCTGTTTCAAGAGCTAAATTGGGGCCCCTTACATTTGCTCACCATACCTAGGCTACTTCTTTCCCCCATGCCTATGACACATTCTGTTGAAACAGGCTTTGAGACAACAGAGAAACAAATATGTTCTAAAAGCTGGTGGTGGAAACAGTTCTGGGTCATGATGCCACTAGAGTGGATGCTGTGTGTGTCACATCTCTCCATCATAGATCACATATTAACAAACAGCATGGGGTCAGTAAGGGCGCGAGTACAATCTCACCACCCTTAATGACAGGTAAGAACACTTTCAAACCCACTGCAGATGGAACAACGATGACAGATACAACAGCAGATGGGATGATAACTCTATAAGGCTCACATTAACTGACCATTATCTGAGCCAGCAGCATGTCTGTCTGGGAGATAATTGCCTGGGAGAGCCCGAAAATAGACCGTGTAGTAAAGGAAGAAGGAAAAATGCTGAGGAACCTGTATGTGAAAGTGTGTGTGTGTGTGTGTGTGTGTGTGTGTGTGTGTGTGTGTGTGTGTGTGTGTGTGTGTGTGTGTGTGTGTGTGTGTGTGCGTGCGTGCGAGGAAGAGAGAGAGCGAGAGAGAGAGAGAGAGAGAGAGAGAGAGAGAGAGAGAGAGAGAGAGAGAGAGAGGGAGAGAGAGCAAAGCAGACTACTGAGAGAATGAGTTGCAGATGCATGGTTCAGTCAGACAGGCAGACAGACATATAGCTTATGATGAACCAACTATTTTCCAGTAATACATTGTTTTTGTTTGTTGTCTGAAGGTTTCCATTAGTAATACGATGTTTTTATTTTGTCTGAATGTATTTGAGCTTGCATAACACACAGGCGGATTGCAGGCTGAACTCTCTCCCAGCAGGAGAGATTGATTCTCTGATCAGCATGAGATGTGAACTCACAACCCGTGCCTCTCAACTACTGCATTTACCGTCAAGTACTGCGGCGATAACAATCTCACACAAAGACCATTCATTCACTTTTAAACTACATCAAATGCACCTAAATTGCCAAAAAACTTGGGTAAACTAATTTTGATTCAATTTGCTGGGAACCCACTGGAACCCCCTCACACACTCCGGACCCAACTTAGAGAACCACTGACCGACACTATGGTTGATATGATTTCAGTAGCGGGAGGCAGTGAAAGAGAGAGAGCAAGTGGAAAACAGATTGAAAATGTCTTCCTGTCACTGTTGGTCACAACACGCTGAACAAGTCTTTCAAGTTTTGACATAAATGCAATCACTCTCTCTGGGACTAGCTTCCACAGAAAGCGGAAAAATAAAAACATTTGCTTGCACACATGCACCCTAGCGTCTGGCAACAAGTCAAGCTTATTTTTGGTGAATATATTTGGAATTGTGGGGAAAAAAGGAGGGGACCATGTACAGTATAGACCCCTGGGAGACATCGCTCCAAACACACTGTGACTGCATAGACCAGTGATACTCAAACTCCAGCCCGTGGGACACTTCCGGCTGTGCTTAATGTCCTCAAAGTCACGCATCCAACAAGCTTTAAACTGAGCACATTGGACCTTCCGTTCCAGAGATAGTGTCCAAAACATCTTGAAAACAGCCATTGAAATAGATTATGAGGTGGGAGTGGGTATTGCAAGTCTCTCTCTCTCTCGCCCCCTCCTTCACATACCCACACGCATGCTCTTTGCCTCACTGTGCAATGAGCATGCTGTCCAAATAACCTTTCTGGTTTGCACTGGGCAAATGTGAGTGAAATCCTCTCACTTCCCATTGTTCCCAACGCGTCGCACCACCAATTAAAAATGCTCAATTGGGCCCTACTAATGCACGGACGCAATTGGTCGCACATTACATGATTCACTTTCAGGCAAAATTGACGGACAACGGCTCAGTGTGTATTATAGATCTGTAATAACTAGATTTTGATGCCACGATTATACAATTAAATAACACATAAAATGTGTGTAGTGGAGAAAACAGGCAGATACAGTATCTACTTCATATATCTCTCTGGAAGAAAAAAAAGCTACATCTTGTATAGGCTGCAGGACCTCTGTCTGCAAAACGGTATTTTCCCCCTCGAAAACGAGATGGTACATCTCAAGGGGTCGTTTTCCTAATAAAGAAACTTGAATTATCATTTTCCGTTCTGCATTTCTTTTGGACGTGATTAAATATGTTTCTTTTGTTATACTGAGCCTCTACCGATAATTAAGATAAGTTTTAAATTGTGGCGGATTCCCGCCTGCTTGCTACGTTCGTCTGATTTCTTTTTTCTCACTTTTTTCTCACAAGTGACAAAACAAATTCACAGAACGCAGCGAATCAGGCTGGAAACCAGGCTAGTTAATAGTATCGCTCAGGGTTGACGTGTCACACCTGCAGTGACAGGAGGGGCACCAAAATGTGGTGTTTTGATTGGATAATGGGGGCACTCCCTTATTATGAAAGTACAAACTTTTGTGTATGTTCACATGACCTGATGAAGATCAAATAGATCGAAACGTTGTCAGAATTCTCAATAAAGAACGGCTTTCTTGTACCTGTGGTGTGCGGGCTCCATCCAATATCTTCTGTAGTTAATAGTATCACCCACTAATAGTTACATCCCTTGTGTGCATAGAGCTTTAAGGTTCCTTGATTTCTGAACTGCCCAGGGATGACAGTATATAGCCCTGTAGAGAGAGGGAGGACATTAAGGCCTACCAGCAGGCTTGGAGTTGACGGGAGAGTTGGGGTGACGTGCCGTGTTGGCCATGCGCGTTCTCCGCCTCCTGAAAAAGCTCCGCAGGATGCCACACTTCAGAGACTCCAACAGCGTGCTCTTCCCGGCGCCCGAGTGTCCAAACAGCTTCAGCTTGATCCTGGGCTGGACCGTCTGAGTCGGCCTCAGCTGCTGGATGTAGTTCAGCTTGAGATTGTCCTGAAGCAAAACAAAGTACAAAACACATCCAACAGACAGGACAATGGTCCGTTAAAACACATCCAACAGACAGGACAATGGTCCGTTAAGTCACACATCCAACAGACAGGACAATGGTCCGTTAAGTCACACATCCAACAGACAGGACAATGGTCCGTTAAGTCACACATCCAACAGACAGGACAATGGTCCGTTAAGTCACACATCCAACAGACAGGACAATGGTCCGTTAAGTCACACATCCAACAGACAGGACAATGGTCCGTTAAGTCACTGGTTGTTTGATAGGAACCAAATGGACGCCGAGGGGTCTGTAACACCTTCAGAGTTCAATTAAGGCCCAAACCACACCAATGCAACTAATGCAACTCCTTGCAACCAAACAGTTGTGAGTAGTTGCAAGCAACCACAGTGCCGGCCCGCCGAATACGCTAACTACACCAAGGGCCCTGGGAGGTGCTAGAGGCCCCCCCCAAACAGTCATACAAGCTTTGAACTGAGCAGACCGTTTTTCTTTAACTCTTTTTTTGCCAGCTACATACATATTCGTACCCCCACCTATGGGACGTTATCTGCCAGCTACGTTCATATTCATACTTCCCCCCTTACACCATATATGAAGCAGTTGAGCCGAAAATCAGCTTTTAACAGGTCCGGTAGGCAACCAGGATATTTGCACACGGCCCCATAGACCTCCCTCCGTTCATAGTAGGATTTTCAAAGCCTTGGACGAGCGCTGTCCATGGTTGATCGGCATCCATCCAAAGTTTGGATGTCATTTGTGATTTTGTACCGTATCGCTCCCGACATGTTAAAGTTTCTGGCGAAAGATAAACAGCGTGAGCTAATGCTAATAATAGCCGATCCTTACAATGGTGGTCTGGAGGCTGGTAAACAGGAAATGAACATGAGGAAAAATCAAAGAATCCCCTGGCAAGGCTTAGCTACACTCTGCTGCCACTTAACGTGGCAAAAACAATAGTTCATAACACGGGGTAGGAAGGTTGGACAGCGACAAACTAGATACCTGAGTTTACTGCATCCAAGCCCCCTCCCAGCTTGGACAGGGCCGGGCCTGTGCAACCATTATCCCCAATGGCAGTGACATGTCCTTAAAACCGTTTTGTTGCAAGGAGTTGCATTGGTGTGGTTTGGGCGTTACACTGAGGATTTGTCAGTGTAGATTGGATGCATTGGATGCATATCAAACAAGGGGGTCCTGGAAAAAAGGTTGAGAATGACTGCTTTAGGAGACCATTCAGCAGCAGGCATTCGGAATTAACTAATAGAATGAATAGTTTATTTAGTATGCATCTATGGTGGTGCATACCTTTATCTAAAGCACCCCCTCCCCCCGCGCGGGTGCATCGGTGCATACATTTTTGAGACCTGAGTCAAACCAGCCAAGATAACGTCAACACCAGTACGTTAGTACAGAGTCTGAAGAATATGGTGCAAGGTCAAGATGAACAGAAGGAAACATTGCAGCATATCTTGGCATATTCTCAACAAGGGTCTGGACCACTGCTGCTAGTATTTCACTGTTCCCTACTTCCCTCACAGGGTCTGGACCACTGCTGCTAGTATTTCACTGTTCCCTACTTCCCTCACAGGGTCTGGACCACTGCTGCTAGTATTTCACACTGTTCCCTACTTCCCTCACAGGGTCTGGACCACTGCTGCTAGTATTTCACACTGTTCCCTACTTCCCTCACAGGGTCTGGACCACTGCTGCTAATATTTCACACTGTTCCCTACTTCCCTCACAGGGTCTGGACCACTGCTGCTAGTATTTCACACTGTTCCCTACTTCCCTCACAGGGTCTGGACCACTGCTGCTAGTATTTCACACTGTCCCCTACTTCCCTCACAGGGTCTGGACCACTGCTGCTAGTATTTCACTGTTCCCTACTTCCCTCACAGGGTCTGGACCACTGCTGCTAGTATTTCACACTGTTCCCTACTTCCCTCACAGGGTCTGGACCACTGCTGCTAATATTTCACACTGTTCCCTACTTCCCTCACAGGGTCTGGACCACTGCTGCTAGTATTTCACACTGTTCCCTACTTCCCTCACAGGGTCTGGACCACTGCTGCTAGTATTTCACACTGTTCCCTCCTTCCCTCACAGGGTCTGGACCACTGCTGCTAGTATTTCACACTGTTCCCTCCTTCCCTCACAGGGTCTGGACCACTGCTGCTAGTATTTCACACTGTTCCCTACTTCCCTCACAGGGACATTCATATTCTGCTCTACTGTTCAGTAACGTCAAGCGTTCAACTGGGTCGTCGTAATCTGGTATCATAGCAACTGGTTTCATGCTCATCAAAGTATTCTGCATTTGGATGGAGTTCTTGTTATCCTGGAAGACAAGTCATCAAAGAGAGAGAGGCCTCAACTCCACAGAGAAACCCAGTGTAAATGGATTTAACTGTGGATCCTTACGGTCTTGAGACTTTCAGAATTAAAAACCCTATGCCAGTGATTACCTGTGGTAAATGGTAAATGGTGCATTTATATAGCGCCTTTATCCAAGGCGCTTTACATAGATTGTGCATTACATTCACCCATTCACACACACATTCATACACCGATTGCGGCGGAAGCCATGCAAGGTACCAACCAGCACATCGGGAGCAATTTGGGGTTCAGTGTCTTGCCCAAGGACACTTCGACATGTAGACAGGAGGAGCCTGGATTCGAACCGCCGACCCATGCTCTACCTCTTGAGCCACAGTCGCCCCTTTAATGATAATGTAACATAAAATTACGATTTTACAATAAAATAAATTACAAATAAAGGTAAGAAAGCCTTCTAGCATGGAATTCTCCTTTAATGTAAATTGCTCTGGATTAAGAGCGTCTGCTAAATGCCTAAATTGTGGCAAAAAAAAAAGTTAAATATGCATACTGCATCAACTAATCTCCCAAGACAGATTCAGAGCTCCGCAGCAGAATCTGTCGACAACCCCTGTTACACCATGTAGTTTGTTGTTAGTAGGAATGAAAGACCCACGCACGAGTGAACGAGCCGACATCCGGTCTCTACACGCGGACTCAGGCGGTGACCCCAGAGGCAAATTCATAAGAGAAAACCTCTATCCATCCAAATAGAATTTAGTATCGTGCTTCTTCTCTAACTTTTCCATATGCCTGAAAATGTCTATTAAAAGACAAACAGTTGTGAGGTTTCTCACATTCAACAAGCTGTTCTTCTCAGTTGCAGAAGTGATTTTCACACCATCTACAATCTACATCTATGGTACCAGTGTCAGACTGCCTCTCTTGTCAAATCAACACAGTGAAATATATAATAATAATAAGACCTTCCTTTCAATGTTAGTACATAGTCATATAAAGTAAAACTACTTGTCAAATTTAGAGACAGATAAGATATCAATCCTATTGTATCCTTATATTGAATGAGTCATGTGGTACATAAAAGCTTGGTGTTTGGATCACCTCCAAATTCTGGGGTTCAGCCTTTGATTATGTTCCATTTAAGGTGTCGTATTAAATATTGTTTGCATACTCTGTTCTTTACTTATTTTCACAGTAACTTGCTTTATTTCAATGTTATCGCTCCTGTATTGTGTATTGTGCCTTCTGTAATCTCGGCATCATTGAAAATGAGGGCTCTGCCTTCAATGTATTTCCAAGAAAATAAATAAAGGTTGAATAAATTAGGGTGCTTTACATTTATGTAAATAGTACACAAATGTGGAATTTGGAACTATTGTTTCAATGCATGACATTCCATCCAGAATAATGCAGTGGAACTTGCTGTGCACCATCAAGCTTTTTTGAATTTTGGAAGCCAATCACAGGCAAACATAATGGAATACGATCATTTGTACCTAAGCTGGTGGGGGGTAAAAAGGTTGCTAGGGAGGTAGGTCTGGGAGGAAGGGGCGGATGTTTCCATGGGAAGATGTCAGAGAGTTGTCAGGGAGAAATGCTCAAAGGGCACCTTGCTTTAGTAAATGTGCTTGCTTTAGCTGTAATAAATGTGATTCTCATCTGAAATTATTTACATTTTAGGCAGGGTTTTGACAGGAATAGTTATCTGAACACGAGTCACATCGGCTCTTGGAGAATCACCTGCTTAAATAATGACTCACAATGCAGTGCATTTATTGGCAGACTACATTACCACCAGGATGAGGCATCATCTTCATAGTTTCAGGAGATGGCATAGTCTATCTATGGCACTGTATCTCAAACAGGGGTCCATGGCAAAATTGCAGGTGGTCCATGGGAACAGTTTTGAAAATGCTTAAAAAATTGTGTTTTTTGCGAAACCTTTCAATATGTTTAAACGTACGGTCATATATGCATACAAGCTTATGCCTTAAGTACAGAGGAGAGAGACTGAATAGTGCAATCTACCATGGTGTAAACGTTTCATTCTGCACCTCACATCACATGAAGAGAAGAGCTGAAGTGTGATCAAGCATTTGTGAAAGTTGGGTGTGGTTTTCCTGTTCCATTTCAAAAAAGTAATCATTCATACCACACATACCACAAAATCAGAAATGTGCTTAGAAGTTCACACACACACACACACACACACACACACACACACACACACACACACACACACACACACACACACACACACACACACACACACACACACACACACACACACACACACACACACACACACACACACACACACACACACACACACACACACACACACACACACACACAAATCTGCATACCTTCTTAAGCCTGCCTAGTAACGCAACAATGTGTTCATGTTGTTCACTGGAAGCCAGATCCTCTGCGGTCTTCCCATCCTAGAAGAGAGAAACAGACAAATGAGTCACTAGCCAGGCATGGGTCTTCAACAGGGGGTCCTCATAGTTAGTACCAAATCTTTGTGTGATAGGAACAGTTTATTTTATTTACATTAACCACTTGAACCCTAGCATCCCTATATTCCGAGGGGAACATTAGCCGACAATAGCAGATCTACAAGCTCACAGCACGTCGTAGCGCAACGTGAGACAGACAGACAGACAAGTTTATCAAAGTTTTCTTCAGAATTTGCATTTACACTTGCTATATGCCCACATCTAGTCAAACATTAGGGCAAAATGCATCATGAAGGTTCTATGCAGGCCAGTGTTGACAGTCAAGCATGCCAAAGTCAACCACTGGGACCTTTCCCTACTGGCCAACTCCACTGTGGCCACAGCCACCACCATCAAGAGCTTGTTTCACTGAGATAAAAAAATAATATTATTCAAATGTTCTATAATATTCAATATTCAGATGACTTGAGAACCACAAGCAATCACACTTGTTATATGAACAAAAACTTGATGACTGCTTTGGTAGGCTGGGGATGCTGTGTATAGGAATACTTGAATGTCAAACATCCAGTATATGGCTAAAAGAAACAGAGCTGTTAGCCAACACATTAAACCACCAGCTCGCCATGCTACTCATTCCACCTGACACAGCTAAACACAGTTGATACGAATAACAAGATTTCTGTTGACCAAAGAAAAAGCAATGTTTGCTAATATTACAAAGTGCAGCGGCCTAAAACTTGGAAGCAGATGTGATAATAATGTTGCAATGTTTACACTGTTTCATTACACTGTCACATGTTTGGAACAAAATGCCTCAAATCATCCAATTGCCATCAAAGGCATTTTGCCAAACATCACACACACTCCTATCCTCCTGGTGGAGACCTGTGCCCAGAAGGGCACTTTTTCTAGTTTATTTTTTTTTCTCTTTTTTTATTTTTTGTATTAAAAGAAAAAACAAATACAGTCGCAAGGACTATATTGTCATCCAAACCTTGCCGATGTAACTACATTTTAGAGAATATCTAGTACGGGTGTAATATTTATTTATTTTTTATTTTGTGTTTCCAGGAAGTAATTAAAAATAGAATTTTAAATAGGATGGTGATTTGGTGGTGATAATCTTTTTTAAATCCCCAAACAATTTCACCCAAACAAATCCACCCAAAACATAAAAAAAAAACACATTGTCGATTATTTGAACAGTCGTTATTAATAGAAATATAGTAATACATTTTCATTTTGGTCACCTTTACACATCCCTTAATAGCCCACTGATCATTCCTATCTAGTTTCATGAAAACCAGCCCATGGGGGCACCGATGGCCTGCCCTATGAGGCTAACGGCGGGGCTCCACCGGGCACGTTGCGTCTCCGTCGCGTGAGTCAAAAAATGAACCGGGGCAATTTTAATGCAGTCACGCAACGCGGGCAGTGGAGCCACCCTTCATTGATTAAAAAGGGAACATTCCCTGACGGTGACGGAGACGCGACGCTGACTCGCCCGGTGGAGCCCCGGTGTAAGGCTGATATTAATATAGGCTCTAATGCAGCCTGACAGCGAGTCGCAGGTCCAATTTCCGAGCCTGACAACCGTTGCTGCGTGTCACTCCCTGTCTCTCTCTCCCCGTTTCCTGTCACTCTTCACTGTACTATCCAATAAAGGCAGAAAAGCCCAAAGAACATATAAAAATCTGGCCATACCATGTTATTATTTTATTTATAGACACAAAAACACACAGACAGGAGAGATTACAATACCTTACCACACGTTTGCTGTGGTTAGATTGTTATACTGTGTTACACATGCACAGATACACACAAATCCTCTCACACACACACACACAGTACATCCATCTCCACAAATGGCCTAGCTGACAACTCTCTTTCATTTCCCCTTCTTCAGCATGTTGACACAGACACACAATAGTTCCAATGAGCCTCCTGTCAATCTCCCACTACACTGTCAATCTGTCATCGTGAAGCCCAGGCTTCTTCTTCTCTCTCTCTCTCTCTCTCTCTCTCACACTCACCCCTTTAACCAACCCTAAAGCCTGAGATAGATTGGCTATATGCTGTATTCTGTAGTATAAATCATAAACTCCAACCCTCTAAATGCTTAATCTGCAGATATTGTATTTAAATATATATTACGTATACTGTTAGACTGATTACCTATGATCCTAGATCCTAGCATTTGATGTATTACCCCATGTTTACCTTACGAAATTACTGTTAATCGCTCTGGATTAACACTGCTAAATGCCTAAATTGTAATTGTAAAATGTTAAATCTAAGATTAAGAAACCTTTCTTATTAAGTCTAAAGGCCAAATTATGCTTTGAGCCACAAGTGTCGACCGACACGTTGAGTTTTGAGCATTCATACTGCCGACATGACAGCATTGCCAAACTTGCCAAAAAAGAACATTAACTAACCCATCCAATTAGAGTATGCAACATTTCATGAATGACATTTTTCCAGAGATACGGTCAGCGGAGGTTCTCGGCATGTTTTGACGGCATGCAGCACGTCGGTCGACACAAGACACACACGCACGCACGCACGCAGAACATGATATCTACACTGGGGTGGCAGTGGCTTAGGGGTAGAGTGGCCGGATGGGAACCGTGAGATTCCCAGTTCGATCCCTGGCTCCCCCAGAGTTTGTGTCAAAGTGTCCTTGAGCAAGACTCTGAACCCTAATTGCTCCCGATGTGCAGGTTGTCTGTGTGAATGGGTGAATGCAATGCACAATCTATGTAAAGCGCTTTGGATAAAAGCGCTATATGAATGCACCATCTACAAATGGTCCAAATGGCTCCTGAAAATATTACCAAAACATGATTGATATGGAACAGAATATGGATCTCTCTCTCTCTCTCTTCTCAGAAAAAGCCAGTGACCATGAGCCACAGCAGAATGAATTATATATCCCAATACCTGCTCTCTGGATTAAACATGCAGTGCCTAAGCCATCATACAATATTAATAAGAAGAGAATAGCACAGTGAGAAGGAAAAAACTCAACTGGCACTTTCCATTCAGACGATTTAATCTTTAAAGCGACAATCCGGGAGTTACTGTAGTATAGTATGTTAATAAAATATAACTAGCACATCTGAGGTGGTTGGAAGTGGTCTCCCAGTCCCTACTCTTCCATTGAGACATTTTGACCCTGTTGTTAGGTAGGACATGGGTTTTTTCCAAGAACACTAGACTAGACCACACACACAGGCTTGTGGAACAGAGCATCATTCTCTGTTATATGATATGACAACTCTACAGCTCATGAGGAAACTAGAGCTTCAAGGCATGCAACAGAATCACTTTCTGTTCAGTCTTGTGCCACCTTTTGTACCTCTTGCTCTGCATAATGCATTATTAACTTATTGTGTCTGACAGATTTGTTTGTAGGTGTCACATTAGGTTGGGAACTGTATACCCATACCTTGACAATGTCCACTTAAATATCTGACATTTGAATTGACATGCGGTGAACATGGAGGTAGATAGAATGAGTGACTATACAACACAAGATCTTTCCATAGGTGAATGCAGTTGCAAGCATGTTTTCATGACTAAAACACAGCCACGAGCATATCGCTGTCCGGCAGAAACCTTGTTTGTCCAAAACTATTACTTTTCAGGAAAAATAACCTGTGTTCCAATAGATCTTATGTAGTTATTATTTAGACACAAGCACTGTTAATAAAAACACACATACACAGACTTAACCACTTTCGACCTCCCTATTTGGTGCATGTCATAGGCAAACATATTCCAAAATGTTGAAGAATCTTTCAAAATGTTTCAAAATAGTAGCACTAGCAGAGCTACAATCTCACATGTTTCATCGTGATGTGTTGTGAGCTTGTCGAGGTGTATTCATACAATAAATGATCACATAGGGCATTATGAAAAAACATAAAAAGATGAAATTGACAATGTTTCTGTCTGACAACGACAATATGACGGTGGAAGAGACACAGGTATCTTTAGGCCAATCAGCTCTGAAAACAATCAAATCAGTTTTGGATGGAATGGAGTGCAACTCAGTTTTAAGAGAGCGGTCCTAATATTTAGACACTTGGTTCGTTCTTTGTGCTGCAGCGGAAGCCTGCATATTAAACCCTCCTCTGAGAGAAAGATCTGTCATCAGCTTTTCTGCTTTCATTTACCATATTTGATGCAAACTAGCTCAAGCAGAAAATTAACTATCCGAACCCTCATTGCACAAATAAGCCCTAATTTGAACGTCCACAAATTGAGCCAAGAAGAGATGAGCTCAGCTGAGACGTATAGAGCTACAGTATGCCATACAGTATGCCATATGGTTCATCCATAATATTTTTCGGAAGCACGTCAAAGCCACCCATTGAAACCTCTGCTGGTGACAAGTCCTTGTTCCTCTCTGCATGCTAATGCATTCTCATCTCTACTGGACAGCAAAGCTATTCAGCTATGAACACACTGACGCAGCATCATTAATCACATAACCAGAAGAGGCTCTTGACCAACCAACGCTTATGCCCGGAACACTGAAGCAATACAAAAGTGCTTTCATGTCCTGTTGCAAACACACCTTCAATACACGGCCATAGAATAATATTCATGCCATGAATAGAAAATAACACACTTTGGCTTTATAGTTACCCCCACACACATATTCTTGACATGAGCAATGCATCAAACAGTGTTCTCTGCAGAACATGAATAGGCCTGTCACAAGTCACAACTATTACGTAATCGCCTAAATTATTATTTTGCGCAATCATCAATTGCTAGTTTCCATGTTGAAAAATGTTCATATATTTTCTAAAAGGTTTTTCAAAAATATTATAATTTGTGTTTATGCTTAGTATAAAGTTATTAAATATGTCAGTCGTTTTTTTTAATTTGTTATATCTGCCCTGTGGAACAGAAATGTAATTTTGATTCCTTTGTTCAACGACAAAGCACAATTACAATTGTTAACTGGAATTATTTGTGTCAATTAATCGTCATGTAACATTTCATAATCGCGAACATTGATAAAGCCGTTGTAATGACTTACATTGGTGATGGCATCGATGTTGGCTCCAGACAGGCAGAGATGGCGAACCACCTCCAGACCACCATTGTTGGCTGCCAGGTGAAGAGGAGTTCTCCCGTACTGGACAAAGAAACAAGATGGAACACGCTTGTTCACTCTGAGGTTACACACAAGTCAAATACCCATACAAATATTTAATTATAGGCAAAAGTGGAGAACAGCCTGATGTCAATACCTTTTTTTCTTAAATCAATACAATGCTCCACTCTGTCAAAGTGAGGAGAATGCAACTAATGAGCACAAGATATCATATATAATTTGAAAAATGTGACATCTAGGCTGAGAAAATGAAAGTATTATTAACGCATTATTGAATATTACTTAGGTGATAAGTCATCATGCACATTTTATTGCAAAATAGTCAATTTGGTGGTTTCAGCATTAGAGCCAAGCTTTAAGGTGTTGTTTACCACAGCAACAAACTTTATCCACTCCATGACAAACTACTGTTATGTTGTTCCTGCTGAGACTGCTGCATTGATTCAAACATTTTCGTTCACCACAAACAGAAATGCAGACCAAGCTCCCAGATCCGTCTGCATTTCGCCACCCATGTGATATGACATTTCAGAAACTGAATACATGCCGACAACAACAATATGAATAAATCAAAACATAGGCTAGTATTGCTCCTTCCTGATGCACATCGCCACCCAAAATGTCTCCCCGTGTGAAAGCTGAGAGGGTTTAGGCTGTCTGTGAAAAGCAACCCCGTCTCAGAATACATTAAAGTACTTGGTGTCAAAATAGGATGCGGCTTCAGAAGAGACAGAGGAATGTTGTGGGAAGTGGTGCGCATCACAGGCTTACAGCAGGCAGGCATCATGTGCCTTCACATAAAAAACGGGTGAGGTGGGAGCTGCCGTTAAGAAAACGTTGGGCTTCATTTCAGCATGTCTATACTTGCTCTAATTGGTATTTTTTTAATATATATATATACATATGTACATATGTACTTCTATCCAATGTTTTAATACGTTGAATAAGTTGTAAAAATCAAAAAAGGAAACACATTAGCTTCACTCTGATTAGGTTTAATCACAGGGCACAATTACTGTGTGATTATAGAGTAATTAACCATAATGTATGCCAATTTATGATCCGTAAACAGAAACCGTGTGAGACAGGGAGAGTGAGCTTTGGGTTCCTCTCTCTTTGCCACATGCATTCCCCTCACCATGTGAACAAAACAACAATCTAAATGGTAATTGTTCAATCAAAGCCATATTGTGGTTGAGAAGTCTGGGAGAAAAACAGGAGCTGTATTCCATTTCACTCAGTGACTTTTTATTTTTGACATTTGTTTTCCTCACAATTTAGTCCTTATGCCAATTTGCGCTTACCTGTTTATTCTAGTTGCTTGTAACTGCTGCTAAACTAGACAACCACGTGTCTACGCATGATGTCAAGATGTCCTGGCATTGAGGTGTTTAACAGAGGAAGGACGTAACAACGCAATGTGGAGGAACACTCTGAAATTCTGACTAAGCAAGACTACGGAAATCACCCTCCCTGGTTGCACGGCTTCCCATTGTGCTCATTTGGATGCCTGGCCAAGCCGAAGACACTGCAAATAATTAAAACCTCTAGTCTCCGTGGTGGTGGGCAGGAACTTTACCCGAGCGAGTCCATTAAAGACTGAATGTCCTCCATTTCGAAAAAGGCAGAAGATCAAAGTCACATATATGCACGCAGTCTCCTCTGCATTCCAACCACCTGTCCTTCCTTTCTCTGTTACTGATCACTAGTTCAATGCAGACTACTTCTCTGCATTCCAACCATCTGTCCTGTCTCTGTTACTGATCACTAGTTCAACCCGAGACCAGAGCTTGATATCTGACAGCAGCTGCCAGTGTGTTCATGCACTGGTTGCACTGGTTCTCAAAGTGGGGTCCAGGGGTGATCTACAAGCTCTACAAGGGGGTATCTGCAATTAGTTATTTCTGAAACACATAAACAATCTTGAAGGATTGTGAAAATGTCAGTGTCCTTGGCACAAAACATTCAATTTGGGAGTCCCCCGACATGAAAGAATATCGGAGAAGTGCTGGAGTAGTGAAGCCGTGCTCTCCTGACCTTGTTAGCCAGATCCAGGCTGGCCTTGGCGTGGCAGATGGCCGTGACGATGGGCAGGTTGCCGTCCTTGCAGGCGATGTGCAGCGGCGTGTTGCCGTGGCGATCCTGCTGGTCTACGTGGCAGTGGTGTCTGAGGAGGCAGCGGACCACCTCCACCTGACACCTTCTGACCGCCAGGTGGAGCGCTGTGTGGCCGTCCTGGACAACACACACACACACACACACACACACACACACACACACACACACACACACACACACACACACACACACAATGTTGAACTCTTACTTAACCCATTAAGATCTGAGGCCGATTCTACAAATTCCTTCACAACAAGCGTTATGCTATATATATACATATATATATATGTATATGTATATGTATATGTATATGTATATATCTATGTTTATACATGTAAAATCGAATATTATGTTTTATATTCAAATATAATTCCCCCCCCCCCCCCCCATATTCAATGAATATTCGAAATTCAAATAATGATTTACCAGCCGTAATAGCCAATCATCAATTGCGATCCAACGTGTTGTGAACTAGTACATGCGTTATTTGTGGCAGGCGACAGCGTCATAAGACGGCCTGTCCCAAGCGAGACGTAGCTCGATGGTGGGGGTGAGTGCTGCTACCTTGTCTGTGCCCTCCATGTCGGCTCCGTTCTTCACCAGGCATTCCACGATGTCGCTGAAGCCGCGCGCCGAGGCCGTCAGCAGGGCGCTCTCACCCTCGCGGTTCCTGGCGTCCACCTGGCACCCCGCCTGGCAGAGGGCGTGCGCCACCGCCGAGTAGCCATGCCAGGCAGCACAGTGCAGCGGGGTCTCCTGCTCCTGGAATGACAAGACAAAACGTAGACACGGATACAGTTATATCTATCTATTCATTCACAAAAAAACGTCCGTCCGTCCGTCCGGGGTGTGTGTGTGTGGTGTGTACCTACCCTGTCGGCCAGGTCAGGGTTAGCCTGGATACTGCAGAGGTAGCTGATCACGTCCACATTGCCGTAGCGTGCCGCCACATGGAGCGCCGTTTCCCCACACTGCACACCAGACAGAGAAACGTTAAGTAAACCATTACCTGATGCCCACCGGCACTACAAATGCTGTGTCAGCTAAAATGTTAGCTTTTAATGAAACAGAAACAAACAAACTAATTAACGTGATCACGTTCTCTAAGGCAGCGGTCCCAAAAGTTTGTTTATATAGCATCAAAATCTGTTTAACAACATTAACCCAATTTTATACTTTGACTATGTAAAAATAGACGATCTACAAGCTCACAATGCGTTAGCCTGGCTAATAAGCCAGACTCAAATCACACTGTCGTGTGATATTTGAGTCTGGAGATGCTGTGTATGGATCTTGTTTCCCGGGGGGCGGGTTCAAACATTTTCTCTTTGACGCAATTGGTTAGAGCTACTGTCAGTCAAAGGTCTCAAGCATTGAACGTTACTGTACCAAAGCCCGCCCATATTGCATACCGTGTCCCGATTGGCCACACCAGTTCTCTGGTGTAGGAAATGGGCGTACAATTGAGCCTCTCCAGACCGTAATCCGCCGGCAGGCAATTTTGTTTTGCCAACGGCTGATTCGGTCTGGCTTATTAGCCAGGCTAACAATGCGTCACATTGGGACGTGTTGTTAGCATGTAGTGTGGCTATTTTCCAAACATTTAGAAAATCTAGTAAAATCTGTGAAAATGTTTGCATTTAAAAAAAAAAATGTATACACAAATCTTCTCTTATGGGGGTCAGTAAATCTTTTCAGATGGGGGACTACATACCATATCAGATTAGGGGTCCTTGACATGAAAAAGTTTGAGAACCACTGCTGTAAGGTCCACAGTAATAATAGTTCTAGATTTCAATGTATTCATTGAAATCTAGTGCTGTCACCATCTTCATGTCAGCAATAATCACAAACAATAAGGGGGGTTGCTTCTGCTGCTGCTGGGGTGGAGAGGGGGGGGGGGGGGGGTTGCTGGGGTTAGACTGATTCTAAAAATGAGACAACGCCTCGGGATTTTCCTTTTTAGTCTTGACGAAACCAGCATCACAAGAAGCAGACTCACGCACGCACGCACGCCACACACACACACACACACGCACACGCACACACACACACACACACACACACACACACACACACACACACACACACACACACACACACACAGTCTGTTAGCCGTTCCCTGCAAGGCTTGTTTCTATAGCAACAGCATATAAGCGGATGAAAGAGAGAGTAACTGGTTTTCTCCGCAGGTAGCTGCTGCAGTGTGCTGTGTATGGCTGCTGTGTGTAACCATGTATTTGTGAAGGTGTGATGTGTGACTTTTTAAATTAAAACAGGTTTGAAGAGCGTGGAGTATGTACTGACTGAGATTAATGAATGAGAGTAATGCCAGAATGTTTGTGGTGGGGGTGGGGGTATACAAGTTAGAGAGAGGAGAGGGAGAGCGAGCTAGGTACTCAAGGTACCTTATCTTGAACGTCCAGAGGACACTTCTTTTCATGCAGGAATTTCAGGGTCTCGACGTGGCCGTGTCTCGCTGCGTAATAGATAGCGTTGGCTCCACTCTGCATGGGACGAGAGAAGAGAAGAACTCTAAGGCATTTATCACACTCCCTGCAAACTGTTGATATCTTCTCTTGGCAAGAGCGTCCTTGGCACGTCAGTTCTCAGATGGAGCAGCGATACTGCGTGCAAGTACTTAGGGATACACTAATTGCACTTGCATCGTGGGTTAGGCTAATTAACTGTGAAGATAGCTGATTTTACAGTGCAGATTGGGGATCCAGAGATAACGGTCGTACCAAATGGGGGTCAGAGGCCTAATGCATATCAAACAGGGGGTACTTGAACTTAAAAAGGTTGAGAATCCCAGGTCTGCAGTGTTCTGCCGACAGGATACTGATAGATGAAGTCTGTCACCTTATCGTGAGCCTGGATCTCTGCGCCTTTACTCATCAGCACCTGGACGATCTGAATGTTACCGCCACCAGCTGCAATCAGGAGGGGAGGGGTCCCATGCTGAAACACACACAACACACACACACACACACACACACACACACACACACACACACACACACACACACACACACACACACACACACACACACACACACACACACACACACACACACACACACACACACACACACACACACACACACACACACACACACACACACACACACACACACAATTTAAGTGTTAATTTCAGTGTTCAAATTGACAAGTATAATACAATTAGATTTTCTTTAAAGGGCAGCTTCACCGATATTTGACGCCCTTTATACTGGAAACTCTCAGACTGTCTACGTAAGATGAAGGCCAAGTTTTAAGTTTCTGCCAGTGTGAGCCCTCAAAGGACAAAGGACAAACAGTGACATTCCCCAGCAAAGACTCTGTATTCACAACAACAACCCACATTTAGTTGGATATCAGTGTGGTAGTGGAAACACAAGACCAAAACACAGAGAACGGATGAGAGCAAGAGTCAAGAGAGGAAGGAAGAGAGAGGGCGAGACAGAGTGAGACAGAGAGAGGGAGATACAGAGAAGTAGTCCAGAATCCATCCAGGCAGCTGGCTGCCTCCTAGCAATGTACATCGTTCCATTTCTGTCTTAACTTCCTGTCTCTTTGTTTTCCCGTTCTTTAACGCCTGCCCCCTTGCACTCTGTGTGACTTGACGTATGGTCCTTCTCCATCTTTCTCTCTTTGCCCGTCCCGTCTCATTGCTCACTCGCCTTTCGTTCATACTTGACTGAGCCCCTTACCATTACATCCCCCACCCACGCCCCCCGTCAGCTGTCAAACAAACAGCCTTTCCTCCCTGTCAAGAGTGGAAGCCAGCGAGCCGCTGGAAGAAGGGAGAATTCATGGTTGCCTGCGAGATTTGCTTGCCAGAAATAAACAAAACAAGAGGAACCGTTAGTTAGTTGTTCTTTTGTGAGGGGTGTATGCTTTGTCAGCAGACTTTCCGTCAATGATGTTGGGCACCGAAAATAGCCAAATAGCAAATAGCCAATCTACAAGCTAGCAACAAGTCGGCAGGCGGCACGTTGTGAGAATGTAGATCAGCCATTTTCTCCAAATGATGTAATGTAATGTGACATGACATTAGTAGATAATACCCATTCAGGCTGGGAAAAGGCCCTTGGTTTTGTGTTTGTGGGAGTGTGTCACCTTGTTGGGCTGGTTGACGTCGTAGCTGGTCAGGGAACCCAGCAGGTGTTGGAGGCCGGGCACGTTATCATCGTTGATGGCGTGGATAATGGCCTTCATCACGAAGGAGTCTTCCTCATCCTATATGGGGATTGACAGCCACTGATAAATGAAATATTTTGCTTGTCATTCGTCATTTAAAACCCCGATAACAAGCTGAGTGCAGCATGTTGTCCCTCTCATGCTCTCTCAGGTTATGTCTCTCTCCAATGACATTTCTCTTGCTCTCACAAATTTACCGTCTCTGTCCCTTCTTCTTATAGGCACCAAGTCTGGGTAACAGACGACCTCATGCAGCAGCCACACAAATTCACCAAATTCAGCAATTAATTCTTCCATCGCTGCCGTTCAGATGAATAACAAGGCAAGCAGAACTCATTAGAATCTTTCTCAGGCGCCAGCTAGGCATGTGACCCAATAACCTTCAAACAGCATCAGTGGAACAGCACCGAAATGAGCCGGAATGCTCTGCTGCACAGATACAAGGAAAGAGAAAAATACATCAAAGAGAAAGGAGGAGGGAGGCAAGGAGAGGAGTGTGTGTGTGTGTGTGTGTGTGTGTGTGTGTGTGTGTGTGTGTGCGTGCGTGCGTGCGTGCGTGCGTGCGTGCGTGCGTGCGTGCGTGCGTGCGTGCGTGCGAGCGAGCGAGAGAGAGAGAGCACGGGTGTGCGGATGTGTGTGTGCAAGGGAGTTTGCCCAGCCATGCGGAACACATTCTCCAACTTCATCTCGCTGCCAGGGCAGTGGTGATCTCTCGGGCCAACCAGGCAGGCACATGACACAGACGTGGACCAGCGGTCCACCTCCGCCAGCGGCTGCCCTGGGAGTGTATCGTTTTAACTGGCATCTTGCAGTTAACAGCTTTATATTGAATACAACCTTCTACATTGTTTGTAGATTGTGCAGCTATTGTTTTTGGTTTGTTTTCAAATTGAAAGTAACAATGTGGTACTGTTTATTACTGTATTACAGAGCAGTGGTTCTCAAAGTGGGGTACGGGGACCTCCCAGAGGTTCTTAACCGTTTCCGTCCATCTGACGTGACCACACGTCATAGGGAATCCAATCGACGGATTGGACGTGTGTACACGTCCTAGCGCATCCTCAGTGATATCAATATTCTGAAATGTTCTCTTTTTATTTTTTCAGTCGGAGTCTCGGCCACCCTACGCTTCGCTCTACGGTCATATAGCTTCCCGTTCACTAGCCTGGTAGCGCGGCAGAAAGAAAGCTTCGTCTCTCCTAATCCAGGGCGCTCTCCGTGGTTTTGAGCTGATGGATATACTAGCGCTTCATTTCTGCTCCTCATCGGCCTCTCGTTCAAAATATGAACGCTTTTTGGATCATGTATCGTATAAATCAAATCGAGAGCAAGGTAAGCTAGCTAGTGTTTCAGAGTAAAAGCGGCCATGTCTTTCCGGCACCCCAGAGCTCCTATTTTGAAGGAATCCCGGCGCTGATTGTGTTAAGGGGGTTCCTGGGGTCCCCAGCTAAATTAGTTTACATAGCATCAAAATCAGTTCAACCACTTTAACACTACATCGGCTATTTGAAAACAGCCGAAACATTGGGGGTCCCTGGCACAAAATATTTTCTGAAGGGGGTCCACAGCCAAAAGCATATTAATTTGGGGTCCTTGACATTAAAATATTCGAGAAGCACTGCTCTCACAGCCAGAGGTTGGCCCTTTATGAACTCCACTAGCAGTGTGTAGTCTGTGCATCACAGAATTGTAAATAAAACGTCTGGGTTTCCGAGGCTACAGAATTGTGACATTCTCAGTTCAAGAAAAGATAAATAAATAAATGAAAGCTATATTGTTGCGACGCACTCTCTAATGTGCAACTATAAACTAGGGAGTGTGCATACAAAGTTGTACACAGATCGGTGCAGTTGGCCTGTTATAGCGCCACCATGAGGGTAATTTGAAAAATGTTAAGTGCCGTTTCTTCCACGGCCTAGTGGGAATGTGTGTAAAATTTCACAGAAATCGCACGCTGTGTTCATGATTTGAGGCATTTTGCCAAAATGGACCAATCCCGCAAACTTTGGAAGGCAATCCTAGCCAATGGGGAATTGGGGATGAAATATGGGGAAGCAGACAGGTCCGTGTTGATCACATGACTATAGAGATAGTGTATACCGATTTGCATGATGTATGGCTAAAATGTGTAATATAAAGAAATGTGTTTTGCAAACATCGGCCTCATGGTGGCGCTATAACAGGCCGTTGTGGAGAAATTGGAGCAGAGGTTTGTCGTTGGCATCCAGGGAGTGTGTGTGTGTGCACAGTTTGGCATTGACCGGGCCAACGGTGCCGGAGATTAGCTGTACACAGACGGACGGTCGGACATACACACAGACAGACGGACGGACGGAGTACAAAACATACTCTCCCCATGCCTGGTGGAGACAAAAATAAAAAATAAAATATTATACTTTAGTGAAATGTATCTTTCGGGTCTAGAGAACCAGTATCACAGATAATTTCCCTTCATTCATTCATATGTTTTTTCTTTTACGATGAATAGACCACATACTGGTCAGGGATCAGTGGCCTCAAATATAAAAAGAAAACAATCCCTCCCTCCATAATAAAAGGGGGCCAAATGCCTTTCATGGTGGAATATGTTGGCTTCGTTGTTCATTATACTGGGTCTTGACTACATGGTTAACACAAAATTGGGCACTAATGAGAAACACCTCAGAATCACTTGCAATTTGGGCAATGGGTGCCCTGCACGATACAATGCATGCAAATTACAGTCATTAACAAGTTATGTGAAAAATGTCTTTTATCACACTATATCTATTGTTGAATTACCTGAACTGTGTCAACTGTCTATCAGCTCTCCAATGAAATGAGGAAATTGCAATAAAACGTTTAGATAAGGAAACAGCAGGCCTTAGTTTGTTGATCATTAAGCCTGAGATCACATAGGGACAGCGACACATCTAGGATACATAACTGCCTGTTCACAATACAATCCTCCTTGTTAATTTGACAGTCAGAGTCAACCACTTAACCCCTGGTCGATATGCTTTTTTGAATGTCAGATAGCTAAAATAGCCGATCTACAAGCTCACAATTGATGTATTGTGAGGATGTGGATTTGCTATTTTCGCAAAATACAAGCGGCAAAATACAGTGCGGATTTTACTGTGTAGACACAGACAAACACACCAGGCAGCATGTTATGATCACCTGCATAAATACACCCCAAGATCAGTGTAGGCAAACACACATGCAGACGCTTAAACACACACACATTTTTCTTCAGCTGAAGTACATTCATTAACACTAGTCCCCTGAGACTACCCTGCTTCTCAAACAAGCATGGTACTCTGGGGAATGTGGTACTAATCAGTTTTGCCAGGACATTCTTAGAAACGTAATTGAACCCAAAGTAGCTGAGGTGTAACTGGAAGCTATGAAATCAGCATTGCAAATTGAACCACAATCTGAAACGGTCTACCGGCTGGTTATACTGAAGATATGGTGAGGCGATAAAACAGTAACAGTAGCAGTATTTCCTTAGGATGGAGTTGTAGCAGCGATTTGTAGCAGCGATGGTAGACAATATTGTTCTTTCTCATGCTGGCAGATACTCAGTCGCATCCAGGTGACTGAGGCTTAACTGTACACACTACATACATTAGGCTACATTTATGCACAGTAATGAGCAGGGGATAATCTTTAAAACAATTATTGACATATATATATATATCGGCCTGGCAGGTCTGCATGTCAGTGGGTAGCCTACCCGTGGGTAGACTACCTGTATCAATATGGATATGTTCTAGTATATTCCTATCAAATCCAGCAATGCTCTTTAATGGGTTTTGAGATACGTCTGACCATTGACTCTAACGAGTCCGACCATTGGGAGTGGTCAGGTTACTCTGTAGACTAGGGTTTATTCCATTTACGCTGAATTTGCAATTGTCGCTCTGGATAAGAGCGTCTGCTAAATAATGTCAATTGCAACGTAAAATGACCATTGATTTAACTGACCACTGATTCTATTGACCACAGATTCCATTGACCATTGATTCTATTGACCATCAATTCCACCGACCAATGATTGACACTGACCAACAGCTGCCATGTCAATATGGTCCATTGCAATCAGGGAAAGCAGCAGCTTACCAGTGTGTCCTCACTCCGTGCAACACTGATGTTACTTCGGGACAGGAAGGAACGGGACAGGCGGTTACATAAGGAGATGAGACGAACCGATTGCTGGAACAGAGAAGAACAGATACGAGTGAATGATTATCCAGTGTCTACCTGACTGGAAAGGCTATGGCCAGGTCACGTTAAAAGGAATTGATTTAGCTGGGGAGGAACTTGGAAATGGGAAGAGGGAAGCCATTATGGTTTGTGGAGTGAAGCGGGCGTGGGTGTGTGGTACGTGTGTTTGTGTGTGTGTCAAAATAGTTGACGTTTTCTACATGGTTAGTTCCCCCTCAATTGTCATATACTCTGTGTGTGTATTTGATTTCTCCTTGTTGAGCTGTTCTGTCATTCAAATTGTGTCTTTGGAGGTCAGATTTTGTTTTGTACTTTTTTTATTTCAACTGAACAATCTACATTTTGTTCTGTACTCTGCTTGCCTCCTCATTACGATGCTCATCACAACACGCCAGAGGGACAGTGTGAGAGCAGTCAACCCACCACAGACAGCTGCTCTCATTAATACTAGCATGGGCCTTATGGCAAAGACCTGTTCAACTGTAATTATATTAGATGTGCGTGTTGTTTATAAATACTTTCTTTAAGCTATTGGTCAAGTTTATGCTAAATGCAAGGTCTGAGTGCATGCATATAAATGAACAAAGGACTTACTTTCCATTTTCTCCGTGCTGCAAACTTCTTAAACTTCTCCATGTTTACAGCAGACTCCTTCCGGCTCAGTGCTTGCTGTGTGTCTTTTGGCTGGTTTGACAAAGCGGAAATACGTTGATTAACAACTTAAGCCCTATATACTTTGTCATACAATGAATAGCAAAAATAGCTGATCTACATGCTTGTAGGTCTGCTATTGTGTGGTTTTATCCCATTTTTGATATAAACATTTCTTGCTATTTTTTCTATTACCTTTTTTGTATTGAGTGGTGTAATAGTGACCTCTTCTGGTAGTAGTGGTCACGCACAATGTATCGCTTCTGGTGTTTATTTGGCATATATATTTAGTAATTATGGGATAGTTAGACCCAAACGAATTAGTGTAATATACAGATGCTGTAAGGAGTTAAATGGTTTTAATTAATGGTGTGGTCATTTTCATCCTGTGTCTATTGTTGGAGTGCATATTTGTTAATTTTAGGTGTGTTGCATCAGGTAGGCTCATTTGCGCATGCGTCGACTGGCCGCAGTTCAGTTCGACAATCGACATTGTTGTTGACGGGTGAAGTTGAGCTGGTGAGTGACGAAATGTGGTTATAATTGTTTATTTACTGGGCATATAACTACTATAAATGCTTCAGATATGTGTCGGATACAATCACTGATATGTTCATATTATTGATGTTGTGTTTGTGTATATTTTTGTGTCCCTACAGTCGATTACCTGGCTGGATACTGGTTGGAAAACAACAGGGTTACTGTACAAAGTGGTAGTTTCAGTTAGCATTAGCATATTTGAGTTGTTGTGTGAATGTGTGAGTGAAATAAAACGTGCTTAAGCCAGTACTGTGTGTTCCATCTATGCTTGAGTAAGGCACTGTTTTCATCCGTCAATAACCCCTTTGCGGTGGGAGTTGCTAAATTGAGGTGTAGTTTAGTAAAACCGTACAGTAATCGACACCAAACCAGTCCCGTGACGGAGAAGCGAGGACCGGACGGTGTCTAACAACAACAAAGCTAACGTCGCATCGGAGCCAGGCGGAGCATCCCGGCCGTTCGACGTCGCTTCAGGACCAAACAAGCCAACGTCAACATTGCATCAACATTCATTGTGGGATTGAGTGTGTTGTGTTTGGCCTGTTTATTGCAACGGTGTAGGCTAAGCCGTTTGCTGCTCTTTGACTTTGCTATCTAGCTGTTAGCTAACAGTGACATTGCTAAGCTAGCTCCCGCCGGACCGGAAGTGGAGCGGCCGCCATCTTAGGTGAGGCGGAAAACCGGAAGTGGGTCAAAACAGCGTCAAACGGGAGCGTACCAAAACGTCATTTGACTATGGGGGATATTGATGAATATAAGAAGAAACGTGCTGCTCTACAAGGGGCTTTCACTAGGAGGGCCAATACCATTGCTTTTAACATTGACCACTTGACTGAGTATGATCTATTGGCTGAACTGAATGCTATCAAGGGAGATTATGAGAAACTATGTAATGTTAGTTTTGATTATGTTGGTGCCTTGGAGGAGGAGGATGAAAGCGCATACGCATCAGATGTGGCTGAAGTTAGGGTAAAGCTGGGAGAGTGCCGCACAAAGTTTGTTGCCACGGAGCTTGGACTAAAAAAGACATTGTGGTCCCGCTGTGCAGTAGACCGGTTTAACGGTCTGAAAGACAATCTCAAGTTTGCTTTTGATCAGGCCGACACACTCCTGAAGCAAGAATTGCCTCATGAACAATATAAAGCAGCGTGCGCTGAGTTGGAGAGCAGAGTTGAAGCGCTGGAGGACTTTGTGCGAGAATGGTCCCGATGTGTCCCCGAGGGACAAGTGGACGAGATCCGGACCTGCCTCAATGAAAACAAAGAGAAAAAAAGGAAAACTATGGTTGCATGGGCTGACCACATGCACAGTGGTGCAGTTGGGGGGGACATTAAAGGTGAGGCGCACAGTGGCGGAACGGCCACCGCTGATGCAACCAGCGGACACACTGGCAGTGGTGGGGACGGTGGCTTGACAGCGGCACACCCACAAAATGGAGGCGCGGGCCTGGCCGCTAACCAGACCGGCGCACCGGATAGTAATGTGAACCTCCCTGCGCAAAGCGTAAGCGCCCCATTAACGTCTCACCAGGCGCCACCGCAGCGCCCACCACCACCACGGTTTGAACCAGACACTTTCAGCACACCGCGGCAGCAGAGATCGTTTGCTTTGCCGGCGGATGGAGGCAGCGCGCGGCAGGCAAATGCTGCGCCAATGAACATTTCGAGCGTGTCTGCCAACTCCCTGGGGTCAATCGGACCTAGGATAGCGCTCGCACCACTACGCCTGCCGAAATTCTCTGGGGACAGGAGGAGCTACTGGCGCTGGAAGGTGAACTGGGGGACCCTCCAGGGACTAGCAGAACCCACAGGCTCCCCGGAGTGTAGGCTATTTCACCTGCTGGACAGCATTAATGATGAGGTGAAAAGTGAACTCCGGCTGTCACATTGCCGTGATGCGAACGAGGTTTTCCGGGTTTTGGAGGACCGTTACGGAGACATGTCGCAAATAGCGGACGACATCGTAATGGAGTTACAGGAGTTACCGGCTGCGCGCAACAACCAACCAAGAGAGGCTTTGCATCTGATCCAAGCGGTGGAGAGGGCGCTATTGGACCTTATGGACTTGGGTTGTGAGGACGCTTTAAAGAATCAGTTGGTGATCCGGTCGCTGGAAAGTAAGCTGCCGGACAGTATGCAGGAGAGGTGGCTTTTGTACCGGTGCGATACCGCAAATAATGTCATCCCGCGTAACCGGTTCGACAAGTTGTGGCGGTTCCTGAGAGACCAGAAGACTGTTCTGGTGCAGATGGAGCAATTACAGTCCAAACGGCCAACCTCCGCCAGGGCGGGTGACCCACAACCACGCGAGAAGCCAAAAGAAAGACCAGGCGGCAGAATGCAGGAGAAGCGTTCATCCACAAGGGCTACGGCGAGCGAGGCAAGAGGCGACCACCCGCAGGGTTCTTGTGGCATGTGTGGTGAAGTAGGTCATACTGGCCGTTTATACCGCTGCAAGACTTTTAGGAAGGCCATTCCGACTGCACGGAGGGCCGAGGCCAAAAAGTTGAATGCTTGCCTGAAATGCTTGGATCTCCATGGGAGTGAGGGACTGTGCAATAAGAACTTTCTGTGTCGCAAGGATGAGTGCAAGAAGGGTGATGCACCAGCAGACCATCATTTTTTCCTATGCCTTAAAGCACCAGTCAAAAGAGACACTGCCAGAGAGGAGACCAAGGGAGAGAGGAGGAGAGAACCTCGTGGTCCGACTGAAGAGCAGGAGACATTGTTTGCCAATCTGGGTCTGACCCCGGCGCAACTGGATGCTGTTCGTAAGGCCTGCACCAACAAAGTATCTTCGACTGTTTGTGCCGTGGAGGGTCTAGTGGACGAAAGCGGACCGAAGGAGCACCCCGTCCTCATGATGCTGGTGGACGTCACAACAAAGCGAGGAGACTGGATAGGAGCACTGATCGACCTGGCCTCGGATACTAACTATATCACACACCAGGCTGCGAAGAGACTTGGACTGACTGGTGAACCAATCATGCTAGTCATACGTGGTGTGGGGGGGATGGAGGCCAAGGTCAAGACATCGAGGTACTTCCTGAGCTTGAAAGTAGCGACGAAGAAGGGGACATGGCGACTTCATGAGATGACCTGTTATGGTCTGGACGAGATAGCCAGAATGGACCACGCAGTTGACTCTGGCCGCCTGGAGAAGTACTTCCCCGGTGTCGAACCGGGGGAGCTGATCCGCCCAGACAAAGTTGAGCTACTCATCAGCATGCGGGAAGGGCGCCTGGCACCACAGCGGATGATGAGGTGCGGCGACTTGGTTTTGTGGGACGGACCTCTTGGGAAAGTCGTCAGTGGTTTACATCCAGAACTGTTTGAAGGCATTGAAGTGACAGTGCGTCAGTCATCGACCCATTTTGCATGCTCCATGAGGGCGGAGGCCAGACAAGTTGATGTTCTCCGCGTTTGCCCGGAGCTGGAGAGCGGCGTGGAGGTCGGAACCACGGCTGCGTGCAATGCTGAGGTTGTTAAATGGCTTCAGTGGGACAGCATTGGTGCCGCCTGCGACCCAGTATGTGGTGGATGCCGTTGCGGGAAGTGCGCCCCCGGTGGGAAGGAAATGTCACTTGCTGATGAGAGAGAGTTGGAAATCATCAGGGGAGGACTGACCTTTAAGGTCAGCGACAAGCACAGTGACAAACCCCACTGGGACGCCAAGTACCCCTGGAAGGAGGACCCTGCTACCCTGCCCAATAACCGCAAAGCTGTCGAGGCAGCGTTCCTGAGGTCGGAGAAACGCTTGGAGAAGGACCCGGTGTGGAAGGAAGCCTACGCGAGACAGGTGCACGACATGGTCGCGAGAGGGGCCGCCATCAAGCTTTCCAGGGATGTGATGGACAGTTGGAACGGAGCGGTGTGGTGGGTGAACCATCTCACAGCCCCCAACCCCCACTCCGTTACTACTCCGGTGAGACTTGTCTGGGACAGCAGCCAGGAATATAAGGGTGTGAGCCTGAATGGCATTTTGCTGAAGGGTCCAGACGTTTTGAACCCCATCAGGGCGGTGCTGCTTCGTTTCCGGGAGGGAGAACACGCAGCGATTGGAGACGTGGCCAAAATGTACAACTCCGTGTGGCTGGAGGACCAGGAGGTGCATGTTCACCGTTTCTTGTGGAGGGACTCCCCGGCCGATGACATTGAGGACTACGCCGTGGTGAGGGTGAATATGGGCGATCGGCCAGCTGGCTGCATTGCCCAGGTCGCGATGCGTGAGACCGCCCACCTGCCACAATTCGCCGACAAGGTGGAGGAGAGAAATGTCATCGTGGACAGTGCATATGTCGATGATTTTTTGTATTCTCACAACGACCCCCAGAGGCTGGACGAGATCCTGGTGGGGGTTGAGACCATACTGGCAACCGGCGGGTTTTTCCTCAAGCCCTGGGTCCGGTCTGGCCAAGGTGGGAGGCAAGGTGTTGGTCCATCTAAACCAGAGACTATTTTGTTGCCCAACCAGCTTCGTGACGAGGACAACAAAGCCCTGGGAGTTGGATATCACGTGGAGGAAGACGAACTCTTCCTCATGGTGTCAGTCAACTTCTCCACGAGGAAGAAGAAGATGCGCACCGAACTCAACCTCACCTTAGAGGACGTGGAGGACAAAACGCCAGATCCTCTCACCCGCCGTGTGTTGCTAAGCCAGGTAGCAGGACTTTATGACCCCATTGGTCTGGCGACGCCCCTGAAACAAAAGGGCGTCATTCTGGTCCGGAGAGCCTTTCAGGAGGCTGGAACATTGTCCAAGGATACATGGGACAAGCCGCTGTCTGGTGAGCTACGCGGGAAAGCAGTCGAGCTCTTCAAAGACTATGCTCGGCTGAGTACCATCACTTTCCCCAGGTGCATTACTCCCCGTGGCTGGGTGGGTGAGCCCTGGGGGATTACGTTTTCTGACGGGAGCTGTGACTCTTATGGAGCGGTCCTCTACCTGCTCTGGGAGACTTCTGGCGGAGTTGTGGCCCGGCTGGTGGAGTCCAAGGCCAAGTTGACACCCCTCGACCAGAAGGGCGACGCAGTTAAAGCGGAGATCTGTGGCGCGGTCTTCGCCACGCGACTGAAGGGCTACCTGCTGAAACATGGACGGCTGAAGGTGGAAAGGTGGTACCACTTCGTCGACAGCCAGACGGTATTGGGCGCAATCCAGAGGGAGAGCTATGGCTTCCAAACCTTCTTTGCGAACCGTATTGGAGAGATACAGAAGGCCGGACCCATGACGGATTGGTGGTGGATTCCAGGTCAGTACAACGTGGCCGATCTGGTCACAAGAGGGTGTTCACCTGAACAGCTTGACGGTGACTCCCTGTGGCAGAGAGGTCCTGAGTTCTTGACCAGACCGGTGAAGGAATGGCCCATGAAGTCCGCAGCAGAGGTGGCCTCTGGTACCAGGGAGATTGTGAGTAAGCTACAGAGAAAAGCTTTCTCCGCAGTCGTTACCAGGTCCCAGGTGAAGGAGCTGTCTACGCCAGGTGGTCCTAGCGGTGTCGGTGGCATGGTCGAAGACGGTGCAACTGCAGGGTCTTCCCTGGTCGGAATCATGAAGTCCTTGCCAGGTGCAACTACAAGGTCTTCCTCAACGGCATCGGACGTCTGCAGTATGAAGAGACTGTGGGGTTCAGCTCTCGTGGATCAGGTGGATCTTTCAAGGAGCAGTACCTTGACCAAGCTCTGTGGCGCTGTGGGACAGGTCCGCAGATATGTGCACTCATGGTTGAGTGTGAAACATCGAACCGGCAAGCGGGAACGGTGGGAGGCGGCGCTCACAGTCGAGGAGCGCAAAGTAGCGTTCCAGGACCTATGCCTCGCTGCCCAAGCCGGTGTAGCCTTCCCCACGACGACTCTTAACCGGCTCGTCGTGAACAAAGACAATGCAACAGGACTCTTACTGTGCCACGGCCGTGTCCAGTCCGTGGATGAGGAGAGACGTGGGGTTCCTTTGCTACCCCACAAACATCGTATCAGCATTCTTCTCGCCGAAGAAGCCCACCGTGCCAACCACGAAGGCGTTGCTGGAACCCTCCTTCGGATGAGAAAAAGGGCTTGGGTAGTGCAAGGCCCTAGAGTCGCCCGCAAGGTGGTCGACGCGTGCATACATTGCCGGAAGAGAAGAGCCAAGTTAAGCACACAAGTGATGGGCAACCTCCCCCCTGTACGCACCAGTCCAGCGGCTCCTTTTGAGTATACAACACTGGACCTGTTTGGCCCGTACACCGTCAGGAGCGTGGTGAAAGGGCGAACGAAGAGGAAGATCTGGGGAGTGGTCTTTAGTTGTATGGCCTCAAGAGCGGTTCATGCAGACTTGGTTGAAGACCTGTCGACTGACAGCTTTCTCAAAACGTATCAGCGATTCACCGCCTTGAGAGGCCATCCGAAGAAGCTCTGGTCTGACCAGGGCACCAATTTTGTGGGGGCCAAACCAGCACTTGAAGAGCTCTACAGCTTCCTGGCGGGTCTCAACAAAGAGGAGATACAGAGGAGAGCGGCTGTGGCTGGGACCGACTGGACTTGGGAGTTTAGCCCAGCGGACTCGCCACACCGAAATGGGGCAGCGGAGGCGGCTGTCCGTGTGTTGAAGAGAGCGTTGAGCAGCGTTGGTGAGGGTGGTGAGCTGACCACTCTAGAGTTCCAGACCCTCCTTTATCTGGCTGCCAATCTCGCGAACGAGAGGCCGATCGGTGCCAGAGCACAAGTTCGAGATGAGACTGTGGACATTGTGACACCCAACATGTTGCTGTTGGGGCGGGCGGGGCCCGGAGGTGACACCCAGGGATTTGAATTCCCTGCTTATCCTTTCAGCCGTCTACGAGCAGTCCAGGTGGAAGTCGACAAATTCTGGAGGCGTTGGAGCCAGCTGGCAGGTCCTCACCTGTTCGTCCGTCAAAAGTGGCACTTTCCTGCCAGGAATATTACAGCTGGAGACCTGGTCTGGTTGGCGGACCAAAACGCCCTCCGGGGTCGTTTCAGACTGGGTCGGGTCGTGGAGGCTTTCCCTGACGGCAAAGGTGTCGTTCGGGACGTCAAGGTGCGAACCTGCCACAGTCTTCCGATCAGCTGGTCCCGCGTGAAGAAGGAAGGGGCCCCTTGTTCTTCCACCATCCTCCACAGGGACGTGCGGAGGCTGGTGGTACTGATTCCAGTTGAGGAGCAAGGAGGTGATGCCGGACTCAGTTAGCTACTGTTTGGAAAGTTGTTGGATTATTTTTCTACCTCCACGGACTTTGAAGTTTTCCATTTCTTTTAAATGTTTACGATTTGTCTAATTTGTTTACAAAGCAGGATTTGGAGCTGTGAAATAATCGCTTGTTTGTGTGTTTATTATGGCCTACTTGGTCGTTGCCCAATAGCCCAGGTGGGAGGTGTGTGGTTTTATCCCATTTTTGATATAAACATTTCTTGCTATTTTTTCTATTACCTTTTTTGTATTGAGTGGTGTAATAGTGACCTCTTCTGGTAGTAGTGGTCACGCACAATGTATCGCTTCTGGTGTTTATTTGGCATATATATTTAGTAATTATGGGATAGTTAGACCCAAACGAATTAGTGTAATATACAGATGCTGTAAGGAGTTAAATGGTTTTAATTAATGGTGTGGTCATTTTCATCCTGTGTCTATTGTTGGAGTGCATATTTGTTAATTTTAGGTGTGTTGCATCAGGTAGGCTCATTTGCGCATGCGTCGACTGGCCGCAGTTCAGTTCGACAATCGACATTGTTGTTGACGGGTGAAGTTGAGCTGGTGAGTGACGAAATGTGGTTATAATTGTTTATTTACTGGGCATATAACTACTATAAATGCTTCAGATATGTGTCGGATACAATCACTGATATGTTCATATTATTGATGTTGTGTTTGTGTATATTTTTGTGTCCCTACAGTCGATTACCTGGCTGGATACTGGTTGGAAAACAACAGGGTTACTGTACAAAGTGGTAGTTTCAGTTAGCATTAGCATATTTGAGTTGTTGTGTGAATGTGTGAGTGAAATAAAACGTGCTTAAGCCAGTACTGTGTGTTCCATCTATGCTTGAGTAAGGCACTGTTTTCATCCGTCAATAACCCCTTTGCGGTGGGAGTTGCTAAATTGAGGTGTAGTTTAGTAAAACCGTACAGCTATTCTTTGCTAATTTAGGAAGAAAACTTAAATAAATTTCTTTATCTTGCCCATAATGACATGCCCAAAAAGGGAATGCCAGGTTGAAAGTGGTGAATATCGATTGTCACCATAAAATATTGTTTTTTAAACCAAAGCCAAAAACACTAAATAAATATCTATATTGATTATATCCATCTATCTATAGTATCTATACATTTATATTTATAATAAATCAAGTTTTGCTGTACAAAATTAACATTTAAAATATGAACTTCGGCTGATGGATCTAACCTTGATCCAGGGGTGCTGGATGCTGTCCTGAATGGTCATTCTCTTTCTAGAATAGAAAAGGCATAAGAGTTGGAATCTCTTAACATAACAGTGTGCTCTGCATCCAGGACCAGGACAAGCATAAAAAGGAACACAATTCAATTTAGCAGCTCTAGACTGCACCCAGTATATCTCACTGACAGAATGAGTTTGAGTCACAGCCTTCTGGTTTCTGGTTTCCCCTGGAAACCAGAAAACTAAATAGGATAGTGTAATGTCCATTACTCTTAACTTGATGAAAAAACCCGAAGAGGTACAGTACAGTACAGTACAGTACAGTACAGTACAGTACAGTACAGTACAGTACAGTACGTCGAAAGGGAAAGGAAAGCGGAGAGGGAGTATTGTCTGGTCCTAGGGGAAGGGAAAATTACTTTTCTGTCTTCACCCAGCAGATGGCTGCTCAAATGTCTCATGTAACCCCCCCCAGGGGTGGGGTTACAGGCCCTAACACTGATTTTCACTGTATAATCTATTTGGAATTAAACAAAGGGGCATGGGAGCGCAAACCCCAATCTCTTTATTCCTGCAACACAGTATCTGATAATGTAGGCTTATTTTGATCTGGACGCAAAGGTTAATCATCTCTTTGTGGTCTGCCGATCATCCTCACCATGTCCATGAAAATCTTTGCGTTGCTCAACTTATTTTGTTCACAGACTAAAAGAGGAGCAACTAGAAAAAGTGCCCTTCTGGGCACAGGTCTCCACCAGGAGGATAGGAGTGTGTGTGATGTTTGGCAAAATGTTTAGGAGTAATATAAGTGTGTGTGTGTGTGTGTGTGTGTGTGTGTGTGTGTGTGTGTGTGTGTGTGTGTGTGTGTGTGTGTGTGTGTGTGACACGGCTTGGCGTGTTGTAGCGCCACCATGAGGCTGATTTGAAAACTCAAGTGGCATTTCTTCCTCAGCCTAGTGGGAATATGCATGCACAGTTTCACCACAATCGGACGCTGCGTCGAGTAGTTGTGGCGATTTGTACAAAACGGGTACAAAGCGGGCTACTCCTGAAAAGTTTAGAAGCCAATCGTAGGCAATGAAGGTGGATTATGAGAAATCAAACAAACCCGTCTTGATCACATGACTATGGAGAGCATGTGTACCGATTTGCGTGAAATTTGGATAACATCTGAAGGAGTAATATTAGAAAATGTGTTTTACATATGTCGGCCTCCTGGTGGCGCTATAAAGAGCAGATGTGAAAAATTCCAGGCAAAGGTTTTTCCTTGGCCTCTAGGGAGTTGGCATACAAAGTTATCCACAAATCCGTGCAGTTGGAGGTAAAAACACTTTTCGGCCAGTTATAGCACCACCATGAGGCTGAGTTGAAAATGTTCACGTGGCATTTCTTCCTCGGCCTAGTGGGAATGTGCGTGCGCAATTTCACGGAAATCCGACGATGTGTTCATGATTTGCAGCATTTTGTTTGAAACTGAGCACTCCTGCAAACTTTGGAAGCCAATCTTAGCCAATCAGGATGGAGTCTGAGAAATCTGAAAGACCCGTTTCGTTGAATGGCTCTAGAGAGACTGTGTACCAATTTGCGTGATGTTTGGACAAAATCTGTAGGTGTACTGTCCAAAAACTTGTTTTGCACAAAGCGGCCTCCTGGTGGCGCTATAATAGGCCGTTCTGGAATTTTTGGGGCAGAGGTTCATCGTTGGCATCCAGGGAGTGCGTGTGCAAAATGTGGCATCGACCGGGTTAACGGTGCCGGAGATTAGCTGTTCACAGACGGACGGACACACGGACGGACGGACGGACGGACACACGGACGGACGGACGGAGTGCAAAACATACTCTCTCCCCATGCCTTCGGCCTGGTGGAGACAATCACAATATTACCCTGTGTGTGTAATCAGTCAGATAAAAGCGTTATGTTGTGCATACTTGGGGTCTTTGATAAGTAGTCGTGCTATGAAGTCTTTGGCCAGGGCGCTTGTGCTGCTGAAGAACTCCTCGTCGAAGGTGTAGTCCACGGCCGACACGTTGGCCAGCGTCTCCTGCTTGTTGTCACCCAGGAAGGGAGAGGCACCACTCAAACTGGAACAGGAAACAACTCCACTTAGTGAAACCGCAAATGCTGCCTTGAACAGAATCAGAATGAATCAGAATTTGAAGGTTTTCAGAAACATTAGGTCAGGCCCGAGAAGGCGTTCCCAGATTCGGCCTCAGGCATCAATGGATTAAGAACTAACTGCGCAGCAATATTGTAAATACTTTCGTTTTTTTGGTTGTTGTTTTTTTGTCTTTGTCTTTTTCTTTTGTCTGCCCACTCTTTCTTCTTTTTCTCCTTCTGAAATATACACTCTGAAGCGATATTGCCCTTTGCCCCTGTTAAGTGTTGACCTGATGCCATATGTAGTCCTGAAGAAAGCAAGGATGTTACAGAGACACTGGAGATGGAGTCACTTGGAGGGGGGAGGGAGGGAAGAGGGGTGAAAAAATAAATCCTTGGGAACTGCACTTGAGTCCTATGTATGCATAGAAATGCTGTTATTGTACTGCTTTTTCCAAATAAAATAAATATTATAAAAAAAAAGAAGAACTAACTGCGGCGCTTTTGAGCTTGTAGATCTGCTATTTTGGCTTTTTCTTTTTTTCAAAATGTCTGAAATAAACTTTTGCCAACCAAAGCAGCTGTCTGTCTGTCATGATCTTACTTGTCCCTAGTGGGGTCCAGTAATCAAAAGGAAGGAGATGGGATTGCATTTCATTTCAGGGAGTGACTGCACTGATTGGCTTCAGCCCTGGAAACTGAAACTAAGACCATGTTGATGTGAAAACGTGATTACGGAACAAGCCTTTGTTGCTGGCTCATTAGTTGCAGCAGGCCGACATCAACCTAAAGGAGTGTGGAAGTCAAACACGAGCAAGGGGAAAGCCACTTGGACTGTTTTCAATCCTCTCATCTACTCCTACAGTACCACTCAGATCGGACCTCAGGAATGTTAACTACTTAAACCCTCTATTCTTAGTCCGACGGACCTGAGTTACAACTGTACATGGACAACGTCTACAACAAAATCTCTTATCCAAAAACAGCCGATCTACAAGCTCACAACATGTCACGTTGCGACGTGTTGTAAGCTTGTAGATCTGCTATTTTTTTAGCAAACCTGGTGAGCATTTCTCCCTCTGACTTAGAAGTCTGGCTGAAATAAAAATGTGTTTTTTTCACCTTCTTGGTGTGTATTATGCGGCAGTGCTGTCAACGAATATTCCACATTCAAACCTACATTCAAATATTAAAACAAACATTTAAATGTGTAAATGAAGGTTGGAATTAAAAATGGGGGTCCCTGGGCTGCTGAAACCTTGTACTGGCCTTGTAAGATCCCAGAGCCATCTGTTTGCAGACTGCAAAGCTACGCTTCAAGTTACACCCCTCCCTGGCTGTGAGTAGACAGACAACCCCGACTGGGTAGAACCACTGCACTGAATGCACATGGGAATCACACAACATCACTTTAAAGGTATATTCAGTGATTTGACTTAATTCAAATATCACTTGTTTTTTCTTTTTTTCTGGATAATCCTCCCTACTATAGAGTGTGCTGACCATATAAGGAGTTCCTCCCTGTCCCCAGTGAGCCCCTGGGGTCAAAAAACCCTAGTTTCAGTTTTGGTGGCGGGTGGCAAAGCCTTCATCCAATCAGGATGAGAGGGGCCTTCCTCCAATCATGATCGAGTGGGGGCGGGCCTTGGTGCACATGCTGTTGGCCTGTTGCACTTCCCCCCCACTGTAGAGCGTGCATGTGCACATTTTGTTACCGGGGCGGACTGGGTGGTTTTCCAAATCACCCAAATCACTGAATGCTCCTTTAATTGATTGAACATGATAATGTAGATCCAACTGAAATGGACGATCCATTTGGTAATGATGTCGGTCAAATTCACGACATTAGTTAGTGTGCCTTAATTTTATTTACACAAACACATTACAAATTTCTAGGCTTCATGAGTGTAACTGAATAGATTGGTTTTATTGCAATTTCCCGTTTCATGTCACGAGAAAGATTGTTCCATCACAGCAGGTCGCTCGGAACGATGCATTTCCATTCTCCATAAAACTACAATTAACAGCCTGGGTTTTATTTTAAACCATTACTGTATATGAATGAACCTTATTAGTATAAGCCAAGAGAATAATAGAATAAAATGAATCATTCATTCATATTCTATATTGAACATAGATAGGTTCAAATGGTTCTTAAATCTTCACCAAAACACCCCTAACCCTTAAACATTAGATGAGACATATTGATGTCAATACGTCATTGTATATTCACAGATTCGAAACAGGCCTTTCTGTGTGGAGTTTACATATTCTCCATGTCCCCTAGAGTAGGTACTAGGTAGGTAGGTACCCTCACAAAAAACATGCAGTAATCCTGGTAATTCAAAAACGAAAATGTTGGGTAGTAATATCGGGTACTGTATACTGTGAGTTTAAACATATCAGACCATTGATATGGTCCTTTAGCCCCAACATTACTATAGGACCCGCAAAATGTCTTCACGTTGCAGGATTTTGCTCATCAAGCTATCCTTGAGAGAACACTGGGTCATCACAAACATAGCATTACAAGAGAAAAACACACGCCCCACACACATTGTCAAATGGTCACGTCCTGGGAGGCTGGGACGTGGAGTCAGTCACAATTGGTTCAGGCAATTAAACCAAATGTGTCACTCTGACCAACTGGTCTTTCCTGCTCCATGAAACACTGTCCAGCTCATGGACTAATTACCATGACAGCTGGGACAAAATGTAAAGGGTCCGGCTCAGACTAAGTCTGGCAGAAATATACAGACTATATGAATTGCAGCTACACAAACAAATTATAAAAGCAATTAGTCACAGTGCAGGACAATAATAGTGGGGAAACATTGACTTACAGTACAATTACAATGACATTTTCCCTAACTTTTGTTTTATAGAATATATATGCATCTGAATTCTGAAACATCCTACAAAAGATGTATTCTCTATCTATATCTGTGCATGTTATATACACAAACACACCAACAATGACATATGGCCTTTAAATGTATGGCCTTTAGATGCCATGCTTTTGTTATTGCTTAATGTAAATCGCTCTGGATTAAGAGCGTCTGCTAAATGCCTAAATTGTAATGTACAAGCTGATAATAAGTGGTACCAAATGAATGGGCCAAACTTTTGCTTAAGATATCCAACAGGATATTCTCTACATGGTTTCAATGAACATGAAGTATATAGGATCAAAGTGTCACACAATGTCAGTGTGTTCACAGTGGCATAAAACAATATGGCCAAACTATGTTGCTGGCATCGCTACAGCTCTCAACGCTCCATATAGATTGAAATTCTTTATTTGGAATACCCCTTGAGATACAATATCTCGTTTTCGAGAGGTCCACAGAAGATCACGACACTGACCTCTGACCTCATCAAACCCTGGATCATCACTTACATCTGCATACAGTATATGGAGCCAGCCAGCAACTCTACATCTGACCTCAAACCCTTAGATCTCCATATATGGAGCTGACCTGTTCTGACATTCCATATGTTGATCCTTGATATCTCAGTTTTGAATGATACCTGAACATTCAACCGGCCCTGAAAATGAAGGCCCGGCACTACCTAGCCCCTCATCAAACCTTGTACACTCAAGACACTGCCCCCGCCGACACCCTTAGATCTCCATATATGGAGCTGACCTGTTCTGACATTCCATAATGTTGATCTGACCTCATCAGACCCTGTACACTCAAGACACGCTCCATATATGGCCAGTACAGAATTCATTCCATATGTTGATCTGACCCCCCATGCCAAAGCACCAGGCGGATGCGTGCATGTGACCTCACTCTTTAGGGCTTCTCGCCCTCAGGGTGTCTTACTGGTATAGTAGGACTGCTGAGAGGTAACAGTGAAATGGGGAGGAAGGGGTTGGAGGGTTAACAAGCTCTGGTGGGATGCAAGGTCAGTGTGTGAATCTATGCTTCTAGCCAGTTTGAGATAGCCGTCATTGGTGGTAAATAATGCACTATTCACCTAGCACATTGTCAACAGAATATTGCTGTCACACCGAAATCAGCAACACCACATCCACAGTGATAGTTTAGGGTCACAATCAGCCCAAAATACTTTGGAATGTCTGAGACAGAGTGCAATATCTCTCAATGGGCCTGGTCTTTAAGATACTCAGAGGATCATGCAGTGCTCAGTGTTCTAGAGTGAGTGATGACCATGGGCATTGGGCATAACACAACCGCACCCCTATTGTCTCTGTAGATATTCCTTATGATTCTACTGAGTTTTATTCCAATATGATTTGTATTGCATTGCATTGTATTGCATTGCATTGCATTGCATTGCATTGCTGATTGAGTACAACGGATCACAATGGAAACAAGCCTCTTGGGGCTTTTATCCTTTTAGCCTAACCTTTGACTGTGCTACCTTCACAACATGTACTGTTAACAATCTTGTTAATAAAGTATTCAATCAATCAAACCCACCATCTCCCGTTTACCCGTATCTGTGTGACGTATGTGGCCGACCGGCCACCTCTTTAGGACACCAGTGCAGAAGTAGATCTTAGTCTATTCATTATAAATGGGAGAACACAGCTTCTGACTGGTTCTTTAGTCCCAAACATATTAAACCCATTCTTCGCAAGCTACACCCCTACCAAACATTCTTACACTAAGACAAATCAGGAGAAAATCAACTTTGCTATCATCATTTTCTAGCAACAATAATGATGGTAATGTTCACGAGACCTGACATCAGATCCTGGCGCCCACTTAGGAGACAGTTTCTAATCAAGTACCAAACCAAGAGGACACTGCTGGCGAATTATTGGCAGAGTGTGCCGGCTTACCCTTGATTTATAGGCCTACTGTAAGTAATTAATAACACAGAAGAGATATTTCTTGATTCCCTTTTGATTAGGTATGGTCATGATGTAACAAGGAGAGCTTCAGTAGCATTTCCCTCTGTAGAGACTAAGAATATACTGTAGGTAGTTAAACACACAGTGATCAGTCTACAGCTCTAATTGAATCACACTCACTTGGATGAGTGCACATGTACATTACAGCACAGTTTCTGTCATTTAGGTGACGCACATTTCCAGATTGGCTTACAATGAATGAACAGGTCAAGGATTCAATGTCTTGCTCAAGGACATTTTGACAGGAAAATAACTGTTCCTGCCGTGCACAAAGTCACACACACACACACACACACACACACACACACACACACACACACACACACACACACACACACACACACACACACACACACACACACACACACACACACACACACACACACACACACACACACACACACACACACACACACACACACACACACACACACACACACACACACACACACACTCTCTCTCTAAGTGACCTGTCAGGTAAAGTACTTACAGTATGTAGGTTATTACACCAACACTCCTGGGAGAGAATGGGAAAGAGTAGAGCAGAGAGAGAATATCTGAATCCATTGTAATTAAGATAAACAACGAGCTCAAAGTGATGCAGTGTTAATGAATGCACAAAATGGAACGAAATCATGCATGCATGCACTCAAGAGATATACACAAGTGAAATTACTGTATGTGTATTAAATGATGAGCATTGGGTGTGTGTGTGTGCGTGCGTGCCTGCGTGCGTGCGTGCGTGCGTGCGTGCGTGCGTACTCACCACATGTCTGCCTCCAAGCCCAAAGGCTCATAATTTACCACCTCTGGGGCTGCAAGACAAACAATTATGTTCAGTTCAACACTTTCCATATTCATCTATGCATTTTGCTTTCATGTGTAAAGTAACCATGATCCATGTATCACAGTGTAGTCTTGACATGAAGATAGACAAGTCAAATTATGTGTCAATAATGACCATATAAGAACTGTGTATGGAGACAGAGTGAGAAAGAGAGACATGTGATGGAAGACGTGATGATGAAGAGTCATAAACAAAATAGAGGGAATAAATATGAAATGCCTTTCTGAAGCAAATATCTAATTTTGCATTGCAGTGGTCCAACATTATTATCTTTATAGAGACATTTATTATATTATAACATCTGATTCTGTTCAAATGATTTCTGTCCCCCGAAATCTAATGCAAGCACTTTGGCAAGGACTGTTCTCTAGTGTCAGCTACCAGGGCCATTGATTGGTCTTTATTTAGACCACTGGCACAGAGTGGACACTAATGAGCCGTGCACAGGCTCTGGTTTGGCTTCAGCGGTGAGGGGTAAAACTGGATTTAAATTGAGTTGCGCTCCGGTGCTGTGCACAGAAAATAGCAGATTACTCAATTTCACAATGCATCATCATGAGCTTGTAGATTGGTTATTTCCGGTATGCAACACCACGCACAACAATGTATAGCATACCAATGATGATGAGCAGCTGGGAACTGGTAGGTTTGGAGCACAGCCGCCAAGCAGGTGGTCAACAGGCACAGATAATGGCCTGGGCAGGGCCAGGGCCAGGGCTGTGTGTGTGTGTGTGTGTGTGTGTGTGTGTGTGACTGTGTGTGTGTGTGTGTGTGTGTGTGTGTGTGTGTGTGTGTGTGTGTGTGTGTGTGTGTGTGTGTTTTGGCATGGCAGAGCAGTAGTCCTCTAATAATCTCCAGCCAATTACTGAGTCCCCAATGGCCCAGTTGGCACCTGCTTTTCTGGCATTGGGGGGGGGGGGGGGGGAAATCAGAGTGGTGCTAATGTTCAGGACCTACATGTGCAGTTGTGTGTGTTGCAAAGTACTGCACATGCATGATGTCTTTGTGTCTTCTTTTTTTAACTCTCATGTTTGTATTTCTAACTCTACAGACCACTAAAACCTGTTCTTCACAATAGCAGACCATGAGCATTCATGCGCACACCCACACACACTGCAGCGAGATGTGACGAGGTCAGTCTCGTAGAGGGTCACTGACCTACAAATTCTGGAGTTCCGAAAATGTTTTTGAAATCGTTGCCAAAATCTATCTTGTGAGCCAGGCCAAAGTCGATGAGCTTGATGCGCGGATGAGGCACAGTTCTGTTCAGCAGCATGATGTTCTCCGGCTAAAGGGACAGACGGAGACACACACAAAAACAAAAATAAAAATGAATCAGTTAACTAATCCTTAACCGATTAGAGTAGTCGTAAAATACAAACAACAAAACCAGGAACATGCTGACAGGAATGAGAGCCGTCAGCCATGGAAATCCAATGCAAAACAGGGGTAAAGCCTCTCGAGGAAGTGGGCAGAGGAAAGGAAGTCAAAGATGTGCAGAAAGTACAGCCAAACAACAGAGGCTGGACATTCCAATGAACACAACACCTCCTTTAGCCGAGGCTATCTGTTCTCAAGGCGTAATGCATTAAAAGCTCTTTTGACTCGTCTTGAGGCCGACATTGAGGGATTTAGTCAAGGGAAAGAACTATAACAGGTTGCTTGTAAACCACAGCAGCTACTCAATTTCAGACAAATGGTTAATTTCAGACAAATCAGGAGAAAATCAACTTTGCTATCATCATTTTCTAGCAACAATAATCATGGTAATGTTCACGAGACCTGACATCAGATCCTGGCGCCCACTTAGGAGACAATTTCTGCACCTGGGATGGCACTTCTTCCTAAAATAATAATTTAACACGTTGGTTTTACTGTGCGCAGGTGTCACACAATGAAAATCGCAGATCTACAAGCAGATCAACGCGTCATAGCACCACACATTGTCAGCTTGTACTTAGTTGTGCACGGGCGTCGTCGAAAATAGCTTGTAGATCTGCTATTTTCCAGTGCCACTAGTCCGCAAATATATATATATATATATATTATTATTTTTATAAAACCTTTTTTTTTCAACTTTCTTTTTTACAATAGAAACGCTGGCCACTGGTCTGCGTTTATATTGTAGTGTACTGGCATGGAAATATTTAAAGTTTTTCATAATCTAACTTAGGTTTAAATGAGTTAAGAAGCACATGATCCAGTTTCTGTCAGAAGATGGGTGGATTATATCTGCAGTATCGGTCTTGTTTTTATAGCATGGCTCTGCAGGAGGCTAGCCTTCTATGATCCCATAGAAGGCTAGCCTCCTGCAGAGGGTCTGTCTTATGTCCCTGTCAGATTAGCACCCATTGTTTTGTGCACACCATCAGTAGGCCACAGAGGTACCTCCACTAAGGTTTTTTCCACATGTTTATACTTTTTGAAATGTTTTAATAGCAGTCACTGGGGTGACTTTGGAGTCAACCACTCACGCTTATGGAATGGCAATATCAGAAGGCAGAAGATTTCAATGGTTCTGATTTAGCTATTGGTTTATCAAGAAACATATATCCAATCATCTTATATTTCATATAATCTTATTCTGTCGTTTAATGCACGAGTGAGGAAGACAATGATCACCGGTGACGTAAGGCCATGGGGCTTAAAATATATTTTCTTTTCTTAATGGAACAGATTTGACAGAATCTTTTCTCACAAAAGTCAACTGGGCCATAATTAGGCATATATATATATATATATATATATATATATATATATAGCTGATGCTCAAGTTCAAATAGCCTTACAAATGACATCACAGAATTCAACTAACAAACAAATGATGTCATGCTAGTCAATACTAGACTGTAAATAACAATAAGCGGAGGTGGGGGTGGGCTGGTGTTTGCTCTGCCATTGATTGGATGTGGCTGGTTGAGCACAGTTCTAATCGTTTAAGTGGGCCTGGAGGGCTTTATGGCCTGAACTCTGACTTATGGTTCAAGCAGGTTAAGTGATGAAAGTCTGACTGGACAGAGAGATGCTCTTTAGAAGCCTGCTCTAAAGTTAAGAGGACATTTCTTTATTTAAAAGGGCAACGCCAACATCACAATTTTTGAAAACCTGAATGAATCCCATATTCTCTTGTCAGGAGGACTTGTATAATTCTGACTTCGCACAGTGCATTCTGTTGGTCGAGAGATCACGCTCAAAGGGTCCTGGAAATAAACTAGCATACGGTACTTGAGACACAAATCATTTTTTAACGTCCTCCTCAAGAAAGGACAATATGGTTGGGTTCAAAATCGGCAAAGTTGTCCCTTAAGCGGTCAGGGAATCAATAAAGTTGACTAAAAAACTGTCATAACAGTGAACCAAAATGTTATATAATTCCCTGAAGTGGTGTCAAGTCTCACATTGCCTTGGACTGCATCCTGCCAGAACCTTCTCTTCTGTTTATCCGCTACATAAAGTTCCACCCTCTACATTTACCAAACGAGGACAGCATAAAAGGTCTAAAGCCAAACCCTGTGGTGCTGAAGACAAATCGCAGCACACTGCACTACCAGCATCTACCACTGCACTGCACTACCAGCATCCCTTTACCTTCCCCTCATATTACAGCACACTGCACTACCAGCATCCCTTTACCTTCCCCTCATATTACAGCACACTGCACTACCAGCATCCTTTACTTTCCCCTCATATTACAGCACACTGCACTACCAGCATCCCTTTACCTTCCCCTCATATTACAGCACACTGCACTACCAGCATCCCTTTACCTTCCCCTCATATTACACACTGCACTACCAGCATCCCTTTACTTCCCCCTCATATTACACACTGCACTACCAGCATCCCTTTACTTCCCCCTCATATTACACACTGCACTACCAGCATCCCTTTACTTTCCCCTCATATTACACACTGCACTACCAGCATCCCTTTACCTTCCCCTCATATTACAGCACACTGCACTACCAGCATCCTTTACTTTACACAGCACAACCAGCATCCCTTTACTTTACACAGCACACTGCACTACCAGCATCCTTTACTTTCCCCTCATATTACAGCACACTGCACTACCAGCATCCCTTTACTTTCCCCTCATATTACAGCACACTGCACTACCAGCATCCCTTTACCTTCCCCTCATATTACAGCACACTGCACTACCAGCATCCCTTTACCTTCCCCTCATATTACACACTGCACTACCAGCATCCCTTTACCTTCCCCTCATATTACACACTGCACTACCAGCATCCCTTTACCTTCCCCTCATATTACACACTGCACTACCAGCATCCCTTTACTTTCCCCTCATATTACAGCACACTGCACTACCAGCATCCCTTTACCTTCCCCTCATATTACACACTGCACTACCAGCATCCCTTTACCTTCCCCTCATATTACACACTGCACTACCAGCATCCCTTTACTTTCCCCTCATATTACAGCACACTGCACTACCAGCATCCCTTTACTTTCCCCTCATATTACAGCATGTTGAGGCTTTGTGTTCATTTATCAGAGAGATGGAGATTAAGTGATTCAGTAATAGAACAGAAATATCGGCACAGAGGATTATCTGAGGATAGAAGACTCTCCCGGTTTAAACTTCTGATGTTCAGTGTCAACCTTTCCATTTTTTGTTATTCAGAGTGCATGGTTCTGATTCACCGCCTCGCCGTGTTTAAGAACAGTGATGTGTTGCATTGACAATAAGAACCAGTGGTGTCTATATCTGGGTGTGTGTTGCAGTCATACCTTGAGGTCAAAATGGGATATTTGTTTGGTGTGCAGGTAGAAGACCCCGTCTAGAATTTGCTTGAGGAACTGTGTGGCTTCTTCCTCCGTTAGGGATTCCTTCTCTGCCAGGAAGTCAAAGAGCTCACCACCAGCCACCCTGTACAAAGAGAAGGAGAAACGAGGAGAGAGAGAGAGAGAGAGAGAGAGAGAGAGAGAGAGAGAGAGAGAGAGAGAGAGAGAGAGAGAGAGAGAGAGAGAGAGAGAGAGAGAGAGAGAGAGAGAGAGAGAGAGAGAGAGAGAGAGAGAGAGAGAGAGAGAGAGAGAGAGGGGGAGAGAGAGAGAGAGAGAAGAGAGAAGAGAGAAGAGAGAGAAGAGAGAAGAGAGAAGAGAGAGAGAGAGAGAAGAGAGAAGAGAGAGAGAGAGAGAGAGAATTAAATGGTGGATTTCATCTGCTCAGTGACTACCAATCTCCTTAATACGGCAGCACTAATCTTAGATTCCAACACATTCACCCCTGCATGATTTTAATCAATGTCTTTCATTGTTAGGGGCTGAAAATAAACCACTTCATTGCATATTTAAAGACTGTTTTGCACCCCAGCACCATTCCCTGTACTACTAACACTAAAGGGTTGGGATACACATTTTCATGGACTCTGAACAATCCGAGAAAACCCAGTGTGACAGACTTCACTTAAGCCCTAAAACTTTAAGATAATCAATCTACTTTCACCACTAATCAAATTGCGATGAACACGTTGTGAGCCAAGTCTAGTTTAGACATTAATCCTCTTATTCTCGCTTAGATCTGAATCCACTACTATATCAGCTACTGTATATTCATTCAAGTTGTATTTATTCTCGAAATTACACTGAGTAATTAAACTCCTTTTCAGTGTCGTCGAGTAATACAATATCATATAGAAAAACATCACAATACATCAGAAGACCAGGAAAAGAAAAACTAAAAGGTATACATGTGAATTACATAGGTTTACAAAAAAGCTAAGACAAATTTCAAAACGATCTAAAAACAGTTACATATTGTGGGGGTCTGTATGCTCACCAAGGTTTTAAAACGACGTAAGTGTACCAATGTGGTCAATTTCAATGTTGTTTGCAGGTCATTCCATGTATTAGGGCCACAGAAGCTAAAGACAAGTTCAGAGTTAACTTTTGGTACCTTGAATTTGGGGAAATTACTTGACCGGGTATGGTAGGGTTCAGAGTCTCATTTCAGAAAAGATGAGATGTATTTAGGACAATCTCCAAACATGGCTTTATACAAGAACAGGTGCCACTGCCAATGCAGTTCTCAGTCAGGGAGACCATCCAACCTTGTTATATAAGATACAAGGTGAGTACCATAGCTATCACCCGTAATAAATCGAATCGATGAGTGATAAACAGAGTCTAGGGATTTAATAGGCATTTCACACTGAGAGGGACTGAATCCGTTTCATTGGAACCGTTTTCCGAATACGGTTGCCTGGTCCCCGATGGCCATGATTCACATTGCCCGAGATTGCACCCGGGTACACTTGCATAACACACTTTGATCCTCCAGATGGCGGTGTGCTTGATGGCTGGTGCGCACGGACACTGACCATCAACTCTGCGACATTGTCTCCAATAAATCCAGACGCACTGCATTGCATTGCCTCTTTTGGCTCTTTGCCGTTATACTACTTCACTGTCAGCCTGCCTGCTATTCACTGTGTCAGTCAGTTCTGTGCTCCAGTGTCTTGTTTGATATTAGTTTAATGGATTCTACTTTAGCATTATTATTATTATTTTGTTTTACTTTGGAAACTATGCCAAGCATTATTATTATTATTTTGTTTTACTTTGGAAACTATGCCAAGCAAAGCCCAAGAGCCATGTGTAGTCCAAGATCAGCGCGTACTGCGGTGCTGCGCGTATAGCAGATTCAACAGGAGACGGGCGGCATTGAGAAATGAGCTGGTGTTACGCGTCGTGCAGCGTCTGTGTTTTTTTTTGTTGACGCTTGACTCGTCGACTAGAGATCATCACGTTCTAAAAAAAAACAGTCCACTTCCTTCTTTAGGTACGCATGCATTCACATTGGAACGATCCGTATCTGAATACACTTCAACGGTCCAGAGACCCGCCCCCATGCGGTCTCGGGGACGGTTGGGCGATCCGCTCCCGGGAACGGTACGCATCATTCACATTACCACAACATCTGCCAAGTGGTCCCGAGTGCGCACCCGGGACCATAGTGTGAATCGCCCCTAAGAGTGGATGCTGCTGCATGTCTATGTCTATAGATGATGTCTCCATAATCCAAGACAGACAGGAACACTGCCTCAACTACCCTCTTTCTGCTAATGACAGTAAGTCTCTCATTAATCCAAATACCAAGATATTTATACTCTGTGACTCTTTCGATATCAGCTCCATTCATAGAAGATATGCGAATGTCATTATAAGAGATTTTTTTGGCTCTGGAGAACAACATGAATTTTGTTTTGCTGATGTTCAACATCAATCTGAGACCAAGGGCATCCTGGAGGATGTTAAAAGAAAGTTGTAGGTTTTCTATTGCGACTTGTATAGAGTCTGCTGTACAATAAATGACAAATATCAAATCAAGCACAATCAAATTATGATCCTTTGTATATTTCATCACATTGCAGTGCACGCTGTCAGACTGTCATATAAATGGACATTATCCACAACTTTCTGCTTCAAGGCATTTTAAACAGAAAGTTTCTTATCTTTTCCAAAAATAGCAATCATCTCTGACAACTCTATTGACATAGTTTATCCACACAAATACATTTTCATTTCAGTGATTTTTACTAACTGTAGTGCATTTAATTGATGCTGGCATGGTTGGGGGGTAAAAAAAAATCAGAAATCATTAGAATATCACAAATAGCTTTGCCTCTTGATATTGGTATTTGATGAATCTAAAGTTATTAGTTTTTAGTGATGGAGTGATTAAGTGAAACAAGAGAATGGTTTGAAGAGAGTAGAAAAAGAAAGCATTGGACACATCTTGGGTGCAGATGATAATGAAAGACACGGCAAGAAAGAGGAGAGAGACCAGATACTGTAATTACTGCCATGCTTAGTCTATCCTCAAACACATCCATCACCTTGCACACACACACACACACACACACACACACACACACACACACACACACACACACACACACACACACACACACACACACACACACACACACACACACACACACACACACACACACACACACACACACACACACACACACACACACACACACACACACACACACACACATCTGGAACGAGATGATAAGGAGGATAATAACCTTGAGACCTTTCCCTCCACCACGCTATTTCTGGAATGTTTATTTCATCATCTACTCTGCTAGAAATAAATGCATGGATACGTGCCAAAAGCAAAGAGGCATCATACATGGCACTGCTGCTGTCCTTTGGCCAGCTTTTCTAGGTAGCTTTTCTAAGTTTGTTTTAATGAGGGGCAGGTTTGCTGGACACTACCAATACACATATTCACACCAGAAAGCTAGCCTTCAGACGACCAGGCTCATAACCTTCTTCAAAACTGGGGAAAAGGAAGGAAATCTGACACAAAAGGGGGGTAACACAGGTTTTGCATGTACACCACTTAGTGTGGTAATAAGCTAAGTTTCACTTTCACATCTGGAATTCACTGGAATAATTGTCTCTGTTCTTGTACAGTAATAGTTAATATTTAAGCATCATGGCGGCGTTGCATACCAATCACGAGGCTTGGTGTCTCTCCTAGATTCATATCACGTAAATAAGCAATTCCATTTAACCATTTTTGCAACATGGAGAGATAGGCCAAGTCATTTAGAGCAGGGTTTGTAATGCCATTGGTTTATGTTTATGCCAAACCTAAACCAACCACAGCTCTTATCCTTATTGTCTCCACCAGGCCGAAGGCATGGGGAGAGAGTATGTTTTGCACTCCGTCCGTGTGTCCGTCCTTCCGTCCGTCCTTCCGTCCTTCCGTCCGTCTGTGAACAGCTAATCTCCGGCACCGTTAACCCGGTCGATGCCAAACTTTGCACACACACTCCCTGGATGCCAACGATGAACCTCTGCCCCACATTTTCCAGAACGGCCTGTTATAGCGCCACCATGAGGCAGCTTTTCACATTTTCTACCTAAAACTACACCGATCTGCGTGAAACGTTGCATGCACACTCCCTAGAGGCCAAGGACAAACCTTTTACCTGCCTTTTCCGCATCTGCCTTTTATAGCGCCACCAGGAGGCCGACTTTTGTAAAACACATTTTTTGATATTACTCCTCCAGATTCTGTCCAAAAATCTCACAAATCGTTACACAGTATCTCTATGGTCATGTGCTCAAGTCGGATCTGTCTGATATTTCATATTACATCCTAATTGCCTATAATTGGCTTTCACAGTTTGCAAGATTGCCCCGTTTTGAACAATAGCCTCAAATCATGAACGCAGCATGCAATTTACGTGAAATCTTTCACACATTTTCTTACTAGGCTGAGGAATATATCCCACCCTTTTCACATTGGCCTGTTATAGCGCCACCAACAGGTTGATTTTTGCAAAACACATTTTTGGAACAAAATGCCTCAAATCGGTACACATGATCTCTGTAGTCATGTGATCAAGACGAGTCTGTTGGATTTCTCAGATTGTACACTGATTGGCTAAGATTGCCTTCCAAAGTTTTCAGGAGTGGCCCGTTTTGTACAAAATGCTGCACATGTCCTGCTCATCCAGAATTCTATCCTCAGAGATGCTATGAGTGATCTGGCTCTGCATTTCCTCAACAAAATGAAGGAAAAAAAAATTCTCCTAAACATTTTGCCAAACATCACACACACTCCTATCCTCCTGGTGGAGACCTGTGCCCGGAAGGGCACTTTTTCTAGTAATAATGATGTAATGATAGCCTGAACAATCATTTATTAGAAAGGAACCAGCATATATATCCGAGTGCTGAAATCATCTTACCAACATGGATCACATCACACAGCATAAGAATGGTTGGGCATTGATAAATATGGCAGCTGAAATTTACATTTAAATATCACAGCCAAACATCTTCTTTGTTTAGAAGCCTCGCCCCTAGAGTGGAATATGGACAAGAGAAACTTCTATCATGTGGAGATATATTATGTATGTATATTCTAACTAAGTCTGCTAAGTTAGATATTGCAGAGAAAGGGACAACAAGCCAACATGGAGAGCAGCTGCACTGCACAGGTATGGCATTCGAGCATGAGGTTTCCCTCTTTAACCAAGGTTCCAAATCCTGACATAAAGGACATTATGCCTTCGGAGGTGTCACTCTCCATGAAAAGGAAAAATACAGTCGCATCTTACACATGCTTATAGGTGTTCTAATAGAGCCAGATCTGCTATTTGATGACTGTCAAGGTGTTAACCCTCTCTGCATCTAACCCATAACTTTGCAATTCTGTTGTCGTTTGCTGCGCTTGGGAATTTGTTCTCACTTCCCGTCCTGGACTTTCAGACCACTACTATTGTTTAATTTTCTCTCTTCACCTGGAGTCTCAGGAAATGAAAAAATAGCTGCTGGTTTGCACTCTAGGCCCTCAGTGAACCACTGCTCTAAGGAACAATGATCATGCAGGGTATTGTTGTGAACCTAATTATGAACTAGTGTGTAAATATGACCTATTACCCCACATCACCTCCAACAGATTAAACCCATATTTCACTTTGACAGAATACCTTCACTTTAAAGATAACTCACCTATATGGGAGATTGTGAAAGTAAACCCAAGTGATATCGATTCAACATAGTCTCTAGTCTCTACACAAACCGATAAACAAGGAGAATAATGACCTTGTGTGTTAAAACAAGCCAGCTGACCCGTCCTCCACCCGTCCCTCTTACACTATAGCTGCCACAACGAGACAAAATGTGAAGCATGGATATGAGTCGCGGGTGAGCAGATTTTAAAGAGCGAGGGAGGACTTGATTTTGACAATGTTATTCTTAAAAGATGGGGGGGGGGGGGGGGGGGGGGGACAACAGCTCAGGGCTGCCCACGGAGGGGACATTCCAGACTGCTCCCACACATACATAGCGCTATGAGCTTGTATATCTGCTATTTTTCAATAACTATAGTATAACAAAAGTGGTTAAAAGCTAAAGTGACAGGTCTTAATGGGTTAACATAGCTTCAAGAGCAGGCAACTCACAGCTCCAAGATGAGGATGACCTCAGCCTTGTTCTCATAGACCTCGTGCAGCGTTATGATGTTGGGGTGCTGGATCTCTTTCAGGATGTTCACCTCGCGCTCGATGTCGTCCCGTGTCACGCCGCGCCGGCTCGACTTGCTCCGGCGCTTCTTGATGAACTTGCCGGCGTACTCCACGGCGGTGCTTCTGTGACGACATCGCCGGACCACCGCAAACTGACCGCTGCCAATGAGAAAAGGCAAGAAGAGGGAGTTTAGAAGATAAACAAATGATAGCTTTTGATCATGAAATAGACTATAAACTAGGGATAGAAGAATACATAAATAAGAGGACCGGCATTCATACACAATACTGATAAACAACACTCAAAACTAAATTTATGATCTGCATTGATGAAATAAATTCCTGAACCAAAAAAACAAATCAATAAATCTCAGTTATTGTTGCTGGGATTATGCAACCCTCCTCAAGAAAATAGAGCCAAGAAATGATATCACCATCCAGAGCATTCTGTCAAATTCCCCTTTATGTGTGTAAATCATAAATAATAGACACTAAGGAAATAACTGTGAAATAAACTCGGCAACAAACGTTCGGAAACTTACCCTTGGTCCATTATTTCTACACTTTAATAATACCAATTGGTATTGTATTTTATATCATTTTAATCGTTGATTAGTCACCTTTACAGTAATGCTTGTAAGGATCAGGCATTCGTGGAATGAACACAGCTAAACGTGGGGGTAGTGCCTCCAAACAATTTGCCAAAATGGCAAGTGGTTACTTGGTATTCACCCTTGCTTTGAGTTGCTTAGTCACTAAGCAACTCAAACACCTTAGTGGATTGGATGATTGAACTCTCACACAGTAATACGGGGGGAAAAAACACATATTGGCCATTTTTACACTATTCATTTTACACCCAGTGTTAGGGAACTCAGTAGCGTCTGAAGATCCATACGCAGCCACAGAAATAATGGACCAAAGTAAAATTTTTGAACTTTTATTGCCGAGTTTATATGAAAAAAGGAAACTAATTCTAGACATTGTTGTGACAAACATTAGACGCAGAGGGACCTCAAATATTGTACAGTAATAGTGGTATGCGGTATGGTACAGTGGTACCATCTACAGTAACAATCCATGGTTTGGAACTGTAATACCGTGCCCATGGTATAAATTAACCCTGGCATTAAATGTTACGTAAATGTTACAATGATAATACATGAAAGTTTCGGTTGATACTCAGCACAGCTGTTCCACAGACAATGGTCGTGAATATTAGCCTATATGTATCAAATCAAATAAAACTAACTTTCATTGTGGACTACCATGGAATGATCCACAGACCACCAAGGGTCCGCAGACCCCAGGTTGGGGACCCCTGCTGCTGAAGAGCCTCATGGCGCACTACCAGTGACACCACTCCCAGTTGAAATGCATCCAAGGAGCAATATTATGCTCCACACCCTGAATGCTGCACAACAGGATTGACCAACTTTCGATTTCGTCAGAACTGGAAGGCATTTGTTTACTTTGTTGAAATTCAATATTCAATGTGAAACCTACTACTACAACAATAGTGGTTATGATACTAGGTTGGCTAAAACGGCAAATACTCGTTGTCACTTGTTCATCAACCTAGTGTATTATGTTTTTAAATTCACAAACCATAAGAATGTACAAGTGTAATGGAGTAGCCCTGCCCGAGGTCAAAGGGAGGTGAGTGTAACCAAGTAGCCTGCCAGTTCGCCCCAATATCTTCCCTGACCAAGGTGGCCAAAGGCCAAGCCATCTACAACAGGGTCTGTATAAGACTATACAGTATGTATGTACAGTATGTCTATTAATGTAGATCGATCACTCATAGCCAATACCGCACATGACATCACAACAGAAGAACCTCTGCAAATGAAGTGCCCGGTGAAGTAAAGGTTAAAGTGAAACTTAAGGGGAAAAATTGCTGTGGGGCATAAAGTCTATATCTCCATATTTAACCTTTTATGTATTTTCATAAATTAATGCACTATTTTATATTTCATCATATTGTCACATGAAAGTAGTGAAAATTCCAGTTCCACACGCTTGTAGATCTGCTTAGATACAATTAGAAAGATCTTCGCCTATAGGGATGATAGGTTGAAAGTGGTCTGTTGAAAGTCTGTCTGTGTATTTGTATGAATAAGAGCTTGTGACTACATAACTTGGATCTACGGAACACAGATTTTCCATTCCTGAAAATAACTTTGTTTCCTTAGCTCTAATCATGTACTTATTTGTGCGACAAATAGCTGATCTACAATCCCGTGTGACATTGTGATCTTTGACTTTTGAAAATAATGAAATGTGCAAAAAAGCTCCCACTTAGAAAACTAGCAGGCCGTGACGGTCCTGACGGATGAGGGGCGCACAGTATGTGGAGGTAATGGAAAGTGTGCATCTAATACAAGTGCCTACACCAGCGACTCTGATATTGCAATGGGTGATGGGCGTGAGTGTGTGTCAGGAAAAAAGACAGACAACTCTGTAATGGAAATTCCACCATCATGTCCCTGTGCAGCAGTCTGTTATTGAACATTGCTACCAGATGGGATAACGCTGACACCACTGCTACACAACATGTCAGGCTACCAAAACAAAACCAGGAAAACATATAAGCACTCGACAGGAAGCAAAGAACATTTGGGGTCTGTCGACGCCCACGCCGCACGTGCCTCCTCGTGCCTCAGGCAATAGTCATGCACTTAATATACCACACACGCTAAGAGAGGGAGGGAGGAGTTACTTAATATACCACACACACACGCACTAAGAGAGGGAGGGAGGAGTTAAAGAGTGAGACACTTAATATACCACACGCGCTAAGAGAGGGAGGGAGGAGTTAAAGAGTGAGACAGGAAGATGGGAAACAGACAGACAGACAGACAAGATAGTGAGTGAGTGACAGGGAAGATGTGAGGGAGAGAGGGGAAAATAGAGGCAAAAATGGAGACAATGTGTAGACAGTGACAGAGGCACATTTCCAATGTCTTCCAAGTTCCTCTGTCCTGGCCAAAAGCAGTGGACATAATGAAGAGATGTCCCTGAGTCTGTCATCCGGCGTAGTCTGAAAACCCACCTCTTCAGACTCCATCTTAGCCCGTAGCACTTGCCGTAGCACTTGCCGTAGCACTTGCCGTAGCACTTGCCACTGCCCCGACGACCTTACAGGCGTACACAAAGGCTCAACTTATGTAGCCTGGGTTCCAGCCTGAATCGCTGCATTCCGTGCTTCTGAATTGTCACTCGCTACTTAGTCTGGAAAGAGGCTGCTTGACTCGCATTTCATAACGTCACCTGTTACGTAGCCACGTTGTTGCAGATACGTCATCAGCCAGCGCCACTCTGTCCATGCTTCTCACCGTTGAAATAAATACCGCCGTTCGAGACGTGAGAGTAAAAACCTAAAAAGTAAATGATTCAGTAGTCCGCTGTCAGATTCGGTAGTACAAAAAAATGACGGCTGTGTTGGGTGAGTTTAGTGAATGATAAGGGGACGTTGCAGGACAACAGCAGTAGCTGCGCAGTGCGCATTAACACAACGTCAAACTGGTGTTTTTCCTCAACCCGCACCACAGACCAATCAGAAGCCACGATTCTATTTCAACCTTTCATATGTCCCGCCTACCTTGGATATTAGGAGACTGGCCAGACTGAGTTGCGAAGTGACATTTTCAGATCCGCGGAACGCAGCAAATCAGGCTGGGCCTGGAACCCAGGCTACAACTTATGTAACTTAGATAGCATTTTATGTAGACATAGCACTAGTCTGCATAGTTCATTATATAAATATTCCACGGATCTTAGCAGACGTATGATTCATGATGACTATTTTTATGTATTCGATGTACTACCATGTCTTTTGTTCCTGCTTACTGTAAGTCAGATTAACACAAACTACGCCAGCATTTATTGATAACTGTGATATAATTCACACCAGCATTTTTCCCTGTTCAGCTCTTATTTTGAAAAGCCAGAATTCCGGTGTTGATCTTATATTAGGAAGTTGGACTATGCGTGGTCACGTCAGTCTAATAGAAGGGAACACAGATTCTGCTCTGGGCCGTGGAATAAACCTTGTTTTGCCCAAAAATGCCATCTGGGACAAGGAATGGGAGATACAGGCGATTGAAAGAAACAGATAGAATGGGTGATTATGGCCACGATGATCTTAATGGCGCGATTAGGGATGCCAAACGACTCATATTTGGCCAATCGATAAATCGAGGCCGCAAATCGACGAGTCGATCGACTTTTTTTCCTATTTATTTTCCATTATTTTTTATTTTTTTATTTTTGTTGTTGCTGCGCAGCAGTTGAGGAGAACGCAACTATGCATTCCTTTAAGCAACACAACTTCTGCAGCTGCATCCATATGTTTAGAATTTGCATCAATGATCAAAGCCCAATAATAAAAAATAAACTTTATTTTGTAAACAACGACACTGAAGGAGCAGCGGCGCTATCGGCTGCTATGCTATCAGCTAGTCCCAACTCAAGTGTCTGCAGCAGCCTGTCACAAGTCCCGTAATGAACTGATACGGGACGCACGTTGTTCCGTATTTTAATGTCGGGTCGGGGAATAAATACAGTATGAATGACGGCGGGATTTATTTGACAACGTTGTCCTGCTTTCTTCACGAGAAGAGAAGAGCGCTCACAGCTCAGAACAGAGCGGACCTGTCTTTGAGCGTGAGCAATGAGATGCGAATTGCGAACCTGGGGTCTGGGGGCTCAGAGCTGCAGCCATTGGCTCATGATACGAGCACACGACCAATGGGACAGAGCATTCAGTGTTGCTAAGATACCCTTCCCCTTCACCCCACACCCTTGGACGATGGCGCTCTAACTGCAGCCAGGGCATGCATGTGAGGTGCGGCGCTGACAGGCGCAAAAAAAATAAAATAAAATAAAAACGATTTTTCGACTCATACGTTTTTGAGTCGCGGAAGGCATGAGTCGAAAATCGAGTCGATTTTCAACTTTTTTCAACATCCCTAGGCGCGATCCTGTGTTATGACACAACAACAGCTAGCAACCCGATGCTAACGTGAGTAGCATTATGACTTGATCAATCAAAAGCATTATAAAACACCAATTGCCGGACATCAACGGCAATGGCGTGGAGCGTAGCATTTATTAATTGGCGTAGATCTACACGAATGGCGCGATAACTGTTAAGAGCGTCTGCTATTTGCCTAAATTCTAAATTGTCATCGGACTCAAATCATCCTGCCATAAGCACAGTGGACAGTTTATAGAAAGTAAACCAGAGCAGTTATAGATCTTCTGTATCTGTAATACTGCAGTTATAGGTCTTCTGTATCTGTAATACTGCAGTTATAGGTCTTCTGTATCTGTAATACTGCGTGGATATAATATTTGTGGAGTAAATATCAGGCTATATGATTGAAATGGCAAAGGAGATGATTTCCAGCCCATCGAAGTGAAAATAATAAAATATGATTCCTGTGCCTCCTGGGCACACACCTGATCTCTACCCAATGCTAAACTTAGAAAAACATTTGGAAATATGAACTCAACTCTACGTATGAGCAAGCCATCTGGCTTGTTAAGGAAGAGCTAGAGGCTTGTTGACAGGAGGAGGAAAGGAGGGTTGGGGTTGGGGGCTTTCTCATGCTAATGTAGCTTCCGACGACCCCCCTATTCATTTCAGCTTCATCCTATTGTGGGACCTGGCTCAAAGTCAGATGGGCCTCCGATGAGATAATACACAGTAAAATTCTCAGTTTCAACTCAGAGCGTAAATATATACCCATAAGGGACCATAAACTTAGTTAAATTAACACTGCGGATTTCGCTGTTAGAGATGGACATTAACGAGTGCCTGACAGCTATTTCAACATGACGTTATAAAATCCTCTAAGGCGAAAAATTGTAGAAGCAAAATTGGCTACATTGGTATGTAAGTGTAGTTGTAAACCTACATTATAAGCACATGGTTCTGGACATTACAGTCAAAATGAGTATATTAAATAGTATACTAATAACTCAAATTAACCACTTAAACTGTTACTAGCCTACTTTGCTGACCGGAGTCCCCAGGGGGTCTGTACTTGGCCCCCTTCTTTATTACCTCTAAACCAAATCTCTAAACTAAACTAAATCAAATTTCACCGAAAAAAGCTAAGCTCACGAGTCACGACAAAACACATAATAAAATTGAGCTTATGATTTATCACTGATGTTTGCGTGTTTTAACCATGTACCATGTATATATTAATGCTAGTCATAGTCTCTTGTATCTCTATTCTTTCCCCCTCTCTTGTAAACTACAAATAGTGGGAGCATTTCACCCAATTTAAAAAAAAAGACAATAAAGTTGAAGTTGAGTATTATGACATGCCCAGAACAAGAACGCTTTCAAGCCAACTGTTAAGCAAATAGCTAACGTAACATGTGGTCATTGTTGATTCATAGTACTGCATTGTACACAATATGTTGTATAATTTCTTACACACAGCCAGGAACTTTGCAGATCGCAAGGAACTGAAAAATACCACAAAGGTCAGTCTGATTTGTAACCTTTGTTTGTTTTGTTTGGTGTGATAAAACGGTTGCAATGAGGAAAGGAAAGAAAACCGACTTCCCTTTCCTCAATAACCACTTGGGCAGTTTATACTACACCCTAAACTTAGTTGACCGGATTCACAATGGCTCTATACTAGACCCCTGGATGGGAACATTTATACACTAGACCCCTGGATGGGAACATTTATACATTTATGTGGCCGTTCCCAAACATTTTTCAGCTTTAGTGGGGCTATCTGTACTGTAGTCGCGGTTCCAGCTCTGCACATAGTCGGGGTGCACAGACTGTGCACATCTCCAGAGATGGACTGATGACTCAATAACTTCTTTCCTTCTGTTCAGAGATACCGTTACTGTTAATAAGCATGTTAATAAAGTATTCAATCAAGTTTCCAATGTATGGTCCACCATAATGTTTATTTTTTCCGCAACAGATGAGGAACAAACAATTGAAACTGCAATGCAATGCAACGCTTATGAAGTCTAAATACTAAATGACAGACATCTCTGTGTTGCACCAAGAAAGAACTGGTATATATTGGGATATGATAGCTCCTGTAATTTGTCTTGAGTTGCTTAAGGCAAGCATAGACAAAGACGAGCAGTGAAGCAAAAAAAATACCTATTTCATACTTTGTCAGGAGTGCCGAGAGAACAACCTGGATCTCAGAGTTCAACAAGACCAAAAAGCTGATCGTGGACAACAGGAGGCCAGGCAGAGGAACACCCCTACATAGAAGGTGCTCCATATCATTGGTCCTCACTAATGCTCATTAGAAGATGGCACAGGCTGATCATAATTGATCCATCGTTGATGGATATTCCAAGCTCATATCAACTACAGCCTGTCTCTTCCTGGAAAGTTAGTATTTTAGCATTTATTGCGAGAGCAATCCGAAAACGCGTCCAGTGTACCTTTACTATAAAATCGTGCATTTCCCGTCAGTCAGTTGTTTGGTTGGTCACCCCAGGCATGACCATATATGGTCATGCCTCGTGACATCACATGACATCATCAGTTATATTTACGTCATCTTGTCCCTAACACAAACATTAAATGCCATGAACAATAAAGATAATTTAATGTTTGTTTTGACACCGTTTGTTTTACATCACCTAACTTTAATTTATTAGCGCCCCTCACATCACACAGGAGTGATTTTTATTGTTCTTTCTGTTGTATACATTTCCGAATTTCCAAAAGTTTGCAAAAACAATTGCCTATATAGACATGCACACAATAGAGATGCCAGGTTGAAAGTGGTTAAAGCAAAGTAATTCTGAATGATTGCTTCATGCTAGGATGGATGTGAAAAGAAAGATGCCGCTTGGGTTGGGTAACATAGGGTTGGGTAACATAGAGGGCAGACAGTGTTAGCTAAGCCATTTCTTAACATATAAAGCTGACATGACAGCTTTAGCCACAGTGTCTCTAATGTAAGTGCAGTACTATTTCTGTTGTCTTGCAATTCAACGTACAGTATTTCGATGTGGCGGTGCCCATTTGGCAGTACTTTCTTTCTGTAGCTGTCCAGTGTACTGATGTTTATAATGAGTTATTGCGACCACAGGTCGCATTTACTATGAAATCGTGCATTTCCCGTCAGTCAGTTGGATGGTTGGTTGGTCACCCCAGGCATGACCATATGTGACATCACGTGATGTTGATCCTTCCCCATCCATCCTTCCTCTTCGATGTCTCCCTTTTGACTGATACCTGTCCATTTAAACTCTAGACGGGCCTGCCCCAAAGTTATTAGTGCCGGCTACCGGCGAAAGCACTAATAACTTTGGGGCAGGCCAGTCTTCTGTCACCCAGGCGGATGTGTGCACGCGACCTCAGGCATCTTACTGGTTTTATTGAGCTGCATTGAGGTGAGGCTAACCAACGGACTAACAGTCACATCAGGAAAAAAACAAACAAACTACCTATAGAAGCACTTACTGGGAGGCTTGCTATAATCACAAAGCTATTATTTCCAAATCTACCTCACTGCGCGTGTGAGGCACACACACACACACACACACACACACACACACACACACACACACACACACACACACACACACACACACACACACACACACACACACACACACACACACACACACACACACACACACACACACACACACACACACAAGTGAGCCCACCCTTCATTAACAACACCAGCTGCACACACATACAAAAAACATATGGGAAATGGCAGTGGTTCAAATGAGCCCAATTCCCTTGTTGAGATAGTAGAGGAACCATAAGCTGATTCTGATTTTCAAATAATAAACACCTCAAATATAAATGTTTTTTTAAGATGTATTTTGGGGCTTTTTATGCCTTATTGATAGTGTAGAGAAGTCAGACAGGAAGGGGAGAGAGAGAGATGGGGGGTGACACGCAGCAAAGGCCGTCCGGATATGGCCTCGAACCTTCAGCGCGCTGTCAGGCTACATTGTAGCTTAGGTGCCCTGCACAATGCCATTGCTCTTTTGGGCAACTTTTAAAATTTCTTACAAATATTATTTTTCATTTTTCAACATTTTGAAGAAAATGTCAAACAGTAGGCCTAGTGAAAATATCAGAATGTGCGATTGTAGATCGTCTATTTCGCTACTTGTCATACAACTAAGTAAATAGGGCTAAAGTACTGCTGTACTCCAAATAATAAACCCCCGTCTTATTCAATTTTCCTCAGAATATAGTGACGGCTGTGAACAACAATTCATAATGTTCAGGCAAATGAGACTTAATGACTTCTGGTTAGCAAAAACTACCTGAGAAATCCCTTTCTGTCTGGAGGTATCCTTGGGGAAAGCTCTCAGACTCACTCGCAGGCTGCTGAATAAACACAAAGTTTAGGAGCAGAATTTATGGGCGAGTGGCGGTGAAAAACAGAGCTTGGAAATCGCTGACAAACAGTTGTAGCGAGACCGTTTTTTCAAGCCACCCATCCACACACCAGGCAGTGCAAAACACCCTACAAAGTCTATTGGATCAAGTTGCTGTTCCTCTTTTGTTGTGTTAAGGACAGACGAGGGCGAGGCTTCCAACTTTTGGCCTACTTGTTTCCACAAAGCTATTGGAGGGGAGGGGAGGGGAGTGGAGAAGAGAGTTTCTTTGCGCCTGTCAGATGGGTATAAAAATAAATAAAAAATAAATGAGTGTTGCTCTCACACAAACTGTCTGCAAGGTTGTAAGGCTTTCATCTCAGGAGACATCCTGCAGATGTATGGTTATATTTGTTTCCCTTGATATGAATGGCCTTTATAACAGACAGGCCATGTGCATTAGCTGTCAAGTGCATTATAAGCAGCAATAGACTTGTACACCGGCAGGCATGGACATGCACACACACCGCAAAAACTGGCATTGTTGAATTTTCTACTAAGCCCGAATATACTTTAATGTTTGTCGTACAAAGGTGTCATGCACCACAATATCAGACCTATGAGCTTGTAGGTCGGGTATGTTTCAACACTTGTACAACAGAGCATAAATTAAGCATTACACAGCCACATAGACAAACCACCATCAGAACTTCAGAAGACTTTCTATTGAATGTTTAATGCTCGAGTCCACAAAACCCCTTTGGGGTTTTTCTGTTATCCATATGCCGTGTTTTTCACTTGTACTGCCTCTACCTTAAAAATGCCCAATACAATATTAAATCATTCAATCAATTAATCAAACAATAAATATAAAAAAAACAATAAAATAATTCTAACTTTAGAGAGCACAACAGATTGCTGCAGAAGACATACTGCTACTCCCGTTTCAATTAGCCACACCAAACATAAAACAGCTTTATAGATGTTTTATTATAATGGTTTCAATGTTATTGCACTCTTCTTTGCGGCACCATGACAACTTACACAAGGTGGATAATTAGCCAAACTTTCCAAACAAAAGCAAGTGTCACAACCAACTGCTGTCCCGGAGGAAGAAAGCCCTCTGCTTTCTGTCTGTGTTAGCAATGGGGATTAACAGGTCGAGTGAAATAAGCTAAGCAACGTCAGTATCAGGTGTGTGTGTGTGTGTGTGTGTGTGTGTGTGTGTGTGTAATGTCTGCAACTGACAGGAAGAAACAGGAAGAAAAACGGGCAGAGCAAACACTTTGGTTGAGCTGTTCATATATGAACAAAAACTAGCATGGCTTTCACAGAATTTAGGATTATTTTATAACCTTAATATTAGAAGAGAAAACAAGTTAGTGTGGTATATTATATAATATCCCCCCATGGTGTATATTGCATTTTCTATCACAAATGTTATTATATATTTTTAATATCAGATCTCATAGCTCACAGTGTGGCCCTCTCCGAAACGAGCTCATCGCCACTCGCCCTACACACTTCCCCTCGATATGAGCATAGAGTTATAAATAATAGAGACGGCACTGGAATTCCCCTCCCATCACCCAGTGCATGAGGCCTTTTCACCCCTTCTTTCATTGCGTTTTAAACATTAGTGTGTTTTTAGATCTCATTTTAACACAATGCTGCAATTATATGCCTTTCTCTTCTGGGTGATTGGACCCCAATGGAAACGCGCTGATTAAACATCCTCTTAGCAAACTGTTAATAAAGTATTCGAGAGAGAGAGAGAGAGAGAGAGAGAGAGAGAGAGAGAGAGAGAGAGAGAGAGAGAGAGAGAGAGAGAGAGAGAGAGAGAGAGAGAGAGAGAGAGAGATAGATAGATAGATAGATAGATAGATAGATAGATAATGTGTATAAATACAATAAAGTAAGGATTACTAAAATAAAGTAATCATCGCCTGGTGTGATCACCACTTTTCCAACCCGGAAGAAGGGGTGAAAAGTAAACGCCTCATGCGCTGGGTGAGCAACTCAATGCAAGAAGTGGATGGGAGGCGAATTCCGGTGCCGTCTCTATTAATTATAACTTTGTGCGTATACCGAGTGGAAGTGTCGAGGAGCAGGTTTTGGAGAGGGGGGACAAAGACCTATTTTATAATAAATGAACAAATGTCCACCAAAATACAATCTAGGGATATACATGTTGCAGTCATGGGTGGCAAAGGAAAGTGTGACATCAATCTATCCTCTTAATCTTTGGCCTCAATCCGAATATAATCCATCTAGTAGTAAATATACAGTAGTACAGTCTTTCAGATGGAGCCTAAACTCCACATGTACAGCAGAATACACAATGGAAGAGACCTATTACAATACCTACCTCTCAAGCATATATTTCACTATGTTCACAACTGAGCAGGTGAGTATATTAATCAATATTATCATTAGAGGAATTATTGCCGATTGGCTATTATCAAAAAGTGCACTTTTCTTTCTTAGACAGGAAACACTGCTATCATTATCACAATAATAGTCAGGGCCAGGGAGATAACAACATTTTTTTGGTCAATAATACCGGATATCAAACCGCATTCTCCCACCGTGCAGTTGCCATTCATTCGTCACAATACAATCTTCTGTGTGTCCATGCAACATTCTGATTGGTGGCGGTCGGGTGGCGTTTTCAGGCAGGACATTTATTAACACAATTAAGTAGGCTAACATTTTGGTGAACTTTATTGCAACACGATTGCAGTAGACATTTCTACACTGAAAAGTGAAAAGAATGAAGGTGACTCATGTCAAATTGGCCTACTTGTCAAGGTAGAAAATTAACTTCAGGTTCAGTTAACGTGCATTCTAATATTCCGTAGTATGAGAGGAACAACACTACCCTTGTTGGCAATGTTTCTTTCTCTTCTGTATTGTCAACTTTAATGTGCTAATGTAAAGAATCTCTGTTTTGTATGTTGGGTGTTTCATGGTGTTTTTCCTTTTCTTATGTGAACGTGTATGTTATTTGTATGCAGCTGTGACTCTGTCTCCAAGACAAATTTCTCCCAAGGGAGACCAATAAAGACAACCATGAACCTTGAAGAAGATAACAATCTAATTGCCTATCATGACATGCCCAAAATAGGGGCACCAGGCTGAAATGGCTAAATTGCCGCAGACGATTCAAAACAGCGAGGCCACTGGAGGATGGAATATACCGTAGTACTACTAACTGGAGGATACTGATAAAACAGGCAACCTATAGATGCACATTTGAGCAACATTTGACATGTGCAAGAAACCTCTGGTGGACATACTGTAGTTTTAGCTGCTAATACAATGATTATTACATAATGAAGCAGTATACTGCTTATGGGGCAACCAGTTTGACTTATTATTATTATCATCATTGTTATTATTACTGTCTAGAGTATATTTATTATGTCTATCCTTTTTTAGACAAGCCCAAGAGATGGTTTCATGAGAGGCACTATATGGCATCTCATTCAATCCAGGTCTACATATCGACTTGGCTAACAGAGTCCCTCTAATAACACCTAAACCTCAATTTCAATCTGCTTTCTGACAAATCAGCTTTTGTGCAGCCTGACTGAACAATTCAACACAATGGACTAGGGGTTTGGCAGGCTCGCAATATTCCCCCATACAGCCAAAACGACTGTTTAAAATAGAGTAGTGGATTTGCCTGTTTAACTGTCATCCTGCCAAGCTGTGAGGCTATTTACATTTCAACCCATGAAGAAAGCATCCAAGTCATTTTAACCACTTTATCTATTATTTAATACTTTGGCTATTCAAAAATAAAACAGCAGATATACTTGTAGAGAGCTGCTACTTTTGAAAAATCTTGAAAAACAACTAGGCATGGTCAGATGGGTCAAGGACTGAGGGTCATCCTCATCCTTGTCTCTCCAGTAGCATACCAGGAAAAGCACTTCCTAATCACAGTGAAATTTGGTGGTGGATCATTCATGTTTTGGGCCTATTTTGCTGCCAGCAGCACAGAGGCTCTTGTCCAGATCAACTGTATATAAAGATTTCAGTCACGTATCTACTTCTACCGTGGATATCAATCTCATATCTGTAAATGTATGCAAATGTCAATGCCACAGGTAGACCTTTCAATGAGACAATGGCTCACAAAACAACGCAGAACACAAAATAAATGACCATTACAGTCTCTGCATCTAAACCCAAAACACTGAACTGAAGAGGGTTCATAAACAGAAATCTTTATTATGAATCTGGAACCCTTCATAATGGTAACAAAAGAATATATATAATAATAATAAATAAATAAATAAATATATATATATATGCACATTCATTAAATATTGTAAATATGAAAATACAAAATGTGTTACATTTGAAATTATCGATTTATTTTTCTATAGTAATTTTAATTTTGTGCACCTTATCAAGGGAGATTGCTATACTGTATGGATGATGTATTTTTGTAGACCAAACAAACGCAGACATTATCTCCCATTTCCAATGGATTTTTTTTGCATTTGGCTTGGATAAAAGAAAATAAGCTCTGTAGCAAACAAAGGCTTATGATATTCAGACATTTCAACAAGATAATCCCCACTAATCCACACATGATTTTTGAACCACACAAGCAATTAACGCTTGTGTTTAAAAGAAAAATCACACCCCTGTGAAGTGAGTGGTGCAACTCCGTGTGGGGCTGGGATGGGGGGGGGAGGGGGGGCGGAAGTTCCAGACCCACAGGAACGCACCCAGGTTGCCGGCCCGATTCCGGCGAGCCGCCCAGCGTCCGAAACGGTTGAGAAATGACAGAGTTACAGTGTGGGGGTCCCTCTACTGTACTGTACTGTAATGTCACTGTACTGGCACACCCAAAATCACCATATATACAGTTAATATGTGTGTGTGTGTGTGTTTGTGTGTGTGTTAGGTTGTGCACAGGTGGTGAAAAACAACCATGCTGTTTTCGTGCTCAGACGCACCCACCCAGCCACCCAGCCAGCCACACACACACATAGCTCTGTAAGGGAGTGGTTGCACCACTCAAAAATGGCACAAACAGCTTCAAAATTCTTAGTTAGATATTAACAGGTGTAACATTTTGTAGAACATTTTGTAGAAATTATCTTATGGCTTAGGCTTATTTCTTTTAACTAATTTTAACTATATACCTTGTTTTCTGCATGAATTGAAAAATCACACTTGTGTGAAGTGAGGGCTGCTCTTATCATCATACATTTTCATACATCACATTCCGTGCTCAGCCAATCAAATCACACAGACACGCAAAGCTGGGTGTCAAAGAATCATGGAAATCAGGTGATGGGACCATTATGGGCCAGCTTTTCGGGTTTCAGGACTGCAAATTGTAAAACTATAATTTTGGGTTAGTACTGTATCGTTAACTATGAAACCCAGAAAAACAATAATAGCAATTTTGGTCGGCATAAATAGGAACGGGAGTTGTTATACTAACGCATGAATTAAACCGTTTTTCATCAAGCATCCAATTAAACTATTTGAACATCACACCTCGAATCAAGTTAGCACATAACAAATGTACTCTTTCCTTGTACTGCTGTAACCTTGGACAAAGGTATATGAACATAAAATCGCACTCGTGATAAGTGAGGGGCGCCCACTGTCTGCCACAGTCACATGATGTCACAAGTTACAACAGGTTTTTTTTTCTCTTCAAAACATTAATAGTCCATACTAGACTTGGCTGCCCCATGACATCACAAGTGGTGCTGTTTTTTTCAAACATTAAAAGTCCATAGACTTGGCTTGCTGCCACATGACGGAATTATTGAAAGCCAGATGTTGGAGGGGCTAGCGCTCCTCAAAAAAGGAATATATTGGAATATCAAAGAAGCCCATGTGGGATCCTTTCACGTTTGGGCCTAAGTGGTGCTATCACAGCAAGTCATCCAGTAATGATCTGCCCTGTGTGGCACTGGCACAGTGGCAGTAATGATCTGCCCTGTGTGGCACAGTGGCAGTAATGATCTGCCCTGTGTGGCACAGTGGCAGTAATGATCTGCCCTGTGTGGCACAGTGGCAGTAATGATCTGCCCTGTGTGGCACTGGCACAGTGGCAGTAATGATCTGCCCTGTGTGGCACAGTGGCAGTAATGATCTGCCCTGTGTGGCACAGTGGCAGTAATGATCTGCCTATGTGGCACAGTGGCAGTAATGATCTGCCCTGTGTGGCACAGTGGCAGTAATGATCTGCCCTGTGTGGCACAGTGGTAACAATGAGCTCTGATGCTCCTCATTGTCCAATTGGGAGGTGTATACTATCATTCAGTGTTCAAATTCCCCAGTGAATTATATGGCAGCTCAGATAAGAGCAGCAATGTTCTGGTTTTCTGATAGAACTTGCATATCTTGGGTGCAAATAGAGCGTAACACAACATCTTTCCTGCCTTTATTTATACTCTGACTCCCATAAAAAATTACAAAAAAGACAAAGAACCCCTTTGTTAAGTCTGGTTTAAAGCACCAAAATACCTTGGTTCAAATACTAAACTTTCAAGTTTTTCTCCTTTGTGGGGTAACCAGAATTTTAAACCTGGGAGTCATGATGGGGGGTTTAAATCATGGGCAGACAAGGGGATTGCCAAAATCTCTGATCTGTATGAAAAGGATGTACTGATGTCTTTTGAAGGACTTTGCAGGAAATATGATATTCCATCAAATCATTTTTTTAAGTACCTATACAGATAAGAAGTTTTATTTCAAGTACCCAAGATAACTCAATCCAGCTGCCATCTCTATCAGTCTTAGAAACGGTTATTGTAAGTTATTCTGATAGTCGTGGTCAAGTATCTCTGGTTTATGATATGTTTGTGAGGTTGTCTGGGAATCCTCTGAGTGTAGAAGATTGGCCTGGTGTAACGATCTAAATGTATAAATAAGTGTTGAACATTGGGAGAGGGCTTGCTACAAAGCCCAAACACAGACGATCAATACCAGATACAAGTTACTACAATACAAATGGTTGATGCGAACGTATATTACTCCTTCTCTACTCAATCGTTTTGATCCTAATATACCAGACCAATATGTAAAGTGCAACGTGGAGAAGGGTACATTATTTCACTGTTTATGGCAATGCCCAGAGATCATGAAGTTTTGGAAAGAAGTACTTGGTATATTATCTCAGATAATCTCAGAGGATATTCCTATTTGTCCACAACTGTGTATCTTGGGTATATTTCCTAATAACTTCAAAATTAATAGTAAAAAGAAGAGTGTGATTACTTACTCTCTTCTACAGGCTAAACATACAATTGCACTCTTTTGGAAAAACCCAGACAAACCAAACATCAAGCAATGGTACAAAGAATTGTCAAATTGTCTTGCACTAGAAAAATTGACTTTAGCCATTAAAGGGAAATCTGATGACTTAAGAAATATGGGGACAGTTCATGCATTTTATGAACAGCAATCCATTAGGACCTGGAAAATGGGGACCATATCTGTATTATTAGTTTTAGTTTGTTGAGTTGTGTTTGTTGTGATTGTATTTTTTCTGTTATGTTTGTTTTTTCTGGACATTTTATTAACAAGAGAGCTATAACTGTAATGTTTTATATAATTGAAAAAGAATGTCAATAAATATATTGTTTAAAAAGAAGGGAAAAAATCCCCAGTGAGGCTGAGCTATTCATTATTTTACATACATACGGAATCAGGCAGAAAACACTGCCAGTGTCCCGTACTAAAAACAGCCGATCTACAAGCTCACAATGCTATGCGCTGCAATGCGATGTGAACTTGTAGATCAGATCTTTTTGGTGCGCGACAGGCTTACGTACGCGTGGGAGGATCCCTCCGAACGCTGCCTGTGCACTCAGCTGCAGCGTGGGCTACAAACTGCACCGGCAGTCAAACATTATGCAACCACTAGGCTTTTGTGTACGGCGGAAACGTAACCAAGGCAACAGGATTCAGTGCTTGAGAAGAGGAACCACCACTGGTTGGAGGGGGGGGGGGGGGGGGGGGGGGAGAGTGCAATGGATAATACTGGGTGGATGTCTCTGAGTGAGTGAGTGAGTGAGTGAGTGAGTGAGTGCGTGCGTGCGTGCGTGCGTGCGTGCGTGCGTGCGTGCGTGCGTGCGTGCGTGCGTGCGTGCGTGCGTGCGTGCAGTCCTGGGTATTTAGTATTTCCTGAGTTTTCCTCACACTTCACTGTACACAGCACTGATATATTCTGTCCTGGGCTGTAAACGCTATCAAGTATTCATGACAAGGTAAACAATGCGACGGATGAATGGTCTAAAAATATCCACTCCGACAACTTCAATGAAATGCATTTAGGGAACCAAATGTTTTCCATGCTTGACAACCGAGACAATTTAAAAGGTCAAGTGCACAAATGTGAGAATTGAAAGTTCCAGTTAAAACCTCAGGAAAGGGTAGCATTGCTCATCCTTCTACACAGTCAGTGAACCCCTGCTTTCATTATCACAAGCTAAGCCGACTCAAACGGGACAAATCTGCAACCATGCACATCCCAATGCCCCTCTGCATCAGTTTGTGAAATAAAGAAAGGCAAAGGATTTACACAATAAGAAAATCTGTGGGTGTGCCCGCCCACCCAAAATGTCTTAACCGTGCAATGATGTTTAGCCAACAATGACTCAATTATTCAGGTAATGACAGTAATTATTATAATGAAGAAAAGTTTAGAAAACATACAGGTCTACTATGATATGTGGTAATTCAATACTGTGCCTCCAAATATATAGATCCATCAAACTAGAACAACCTATCCTGTGTATTTAGCTCCATTATCTACTTCCATGTCTTTAAACTAAGCATCTCGTTTTACTTAGATCAACATCTTGCTATTATTTCTACTTGACATAATCATGGAAATTTGTTCTCTAACATGCAGGTGCATGTGCAGTTTGTCTTTATTTGTATATAGCTTTGAATGGGTATGTGTACACGTGCTACATTTACTGTATGCATTTTGGGGGTAATCAGGGAGCGTGGGAGTGGCTAGAGCTGAGAGAGCTGTGTTCGTATGGATGTATTTGTGTTGTATTGTTGTGTATTGTATTTTCTATTAAAGGTCCTCCTCGAAAATGAGTTGATTAATGATCTCAAGGGGTTTATCCTTCTAGTAAACGTACATGTATTGACACCAGGAGTGTCCTTTTCTTTCAGAGGAAAGATCAGCACATTGGCGTGGTTGCAACGTCTAACTATGAGCTACATGACTGGAAAAGAAAGCCACAATAAGAGCAGGTATCCAGTGTTTGCACTTGTCTGCACTCACAGTGAAAGGCCATTCAGCATGTCACTGGAATGTCACTCACCTCCCCCAGCTTAAAGGCAACAGTGGACACATTGTAACTGGAGGTAAGAGGTATAACAAACCAAACTCACAGGAAAAGCTTAAATTCAGCAGCATCCAGAGCAGTTCTCCTTTACAATCTTCAGCTTAGAGATAAGACAAAAGTATGCCATCTGGTGAACACAATTAAGGTCATGACCCGCCGCTGCTCTATCAGACCATGGGAACAGCTAGCCTTACAGTGACTTATCCTTAAAGAGAATCAATTAGATAGATACCCAGCAACAACTGAGGAGAGATGTGGAACAATAGGATGAGTTGAGGAAGTAAAGTACAATCAACGATGCCATCTTTCTTAGAATGTACAGAAGCAATAATCTCTCTGTAGCGCATTTTGATAACTTGCAAAATGAATGACTCAGGTTTGAGGTCGACTTGGGTCGTAATGTGTAAACTGGTTCAGTAGGTAGAGTTGTCTCAACGTTTTTAACACTGACAAGACAGCTGCCGTAATTGAGGCAGACAAAGAGGAGACAGTTGAAGAGATACTATAAAGAGAAAGGATTTGTTTAAGCTAGGTTGGATATTCTTGCTATCGGGCAGAAACCGTTACTTTTCAGTTAATGGAAACAAGTCCTGTGTTCCAAAGGATCCGATCTAGTGGTCTCTGCCAGGCCGTAGGCGAGTTGCAGAGACTATGTTTTTCACCCTGACCGACCGTCCGCCCGACCACCCACCACGCAAATCGGTACACATTATCTCTATAGTCATGTAATCAAGACAGATCTGTCCGATTTTTCATATTGGCAAATTTCAAACATTGCTAGGCCACAATAACCTACCTGACCTGGCGGAGACCTGTGCTCGGAGGAGCACTTTTTCAATGTATTAGTTAGTTACAAGCTTGTGTGAATACTTTTCATTGGTTAAATTTGACAAAACTGGACATGGCCATGGCTCAGTGGTCCAGGCACCTTGGCTGGCAATCCAGTCTGGCAGTGTGCCACGGGTTCGACTCCCGATCCCGACGGCCTTTACTGCATGTCTTTCCCCATCTCTCTCCCCATTTCCTGTCAGCCTACTGCCTGTCCCTCCATTAAAAATAAAATAAAATAAAATAAAAGGCAAAAGCCACAAAAAAACATTTAATTTTTTTATATAAAAATGAGTTACAGACTTAATCACTGTCAACCTGGCATCCTTATAGTGGAGCATGTTATTAAAGCTGAACATTGAAAAAATAAAACTTTTGTGATACACTAACACTGTCATATGACAAAATATAGTGTCCATTCTATGAAAAACAAAAAAAATAAATATGGAGATAGATAGGCAGCTTCTATCTGACAGCGGCGATATTAGACACAAACAGAAGCACAAGCTGTGCCAGACTCAAGAGACAAGACGGTGGTAGCTGTCAGCGAGGCATGGTGGTGGCTGTGGTGGTGGTGGTGGGCATCAGCTGGTCCATCTGTCATCTCCTGCTTTATTTCCTCGCTCTGTGTTCTTAGCCCAGGCCCCCATATGCGTGCTGAAACTGACATTCCGCTGGTTTCGAGGTGGTTAACTGTCATCGCGACCGCAGTTGGTGCTGGAAGGCACACAGACTGGTTTTGTAAGTTTCGAGAAAAACATTAGCGGCAGCTTGACACTCAACCCTCCGTCTCTGCTGTCAGTGCCTCTGAAATGACGAGAAGGCGAGAACCTTTTAGACTCAGGTGAGACGGGCAGATGAGGTGCATTCCAACACTTACAGTATGTAACCTTAACCCTAACAACACCGTTTTGTGAAAATAGCAGATCTACAAGCTCACAGCACGTCACATCGCAATGTGTTGTGAGCTTGTATAACTGCTATTTTCACCATTTCTGAACACCACCATCATACAACAAAGTATAATAAAGGGTGAAGTGGATAATTAAACGAACCGATTTAGTCGATTATCAACAATCGGCCCGCGTCCGAAACGGTTGAGAAATGACAGAGTTACCGTGTGGGGGTCCCTCTACTGTACTGTACTGTACTGTACTGTACTGGCACACCCGAAATCACCATATATACAGTTAATATGTGCGTGTGTGTGTGTGTTAGGTTGCGGACAGGTGGTGAAAAACATATATAATAATAATCCATCCATTAACGTACATGAGCAAGATTAATTTGGTTATTGGTTCTAATTTTCTAAATATCGGTTTTGATATATTTTATTGCCCCAACTCTAACCTGCACCCATTTAACATTAAACAAATTTAACTCAACCAAGCCTTCCCGTTCCACCAATGATGCAGACACAATCAAATATACAACAATGATTGTTACTAGAGATGCTCCGATAATCGGCCAGCGATCGGTGATCGGCCATATCAGCCGGTAATCGGCATTTACCCTATCTGGAGAAACTGATCTTTTACACCAGGGGTGCCCACACAATTTACAATTTAGGCATTTAGCAGACGCTCTTAATCCAGAGCGATTTACATTAAGCAATAACAAAAGCATGGCATACATCACATATATAAAAAGTAGTTATCATGAATCATGCGTAGACTAAGAACGTAACAGTGGAGTATCTATGTAAACTATACATACTATACTATATAATATATTATACATGTGTACTATAAAGTGCTATGACTACATAAAGTGCAATTCTAGAGCTGTCTACGTAACAAGCTACAAGTCTGTTTAAAATACTATCTAAGTCTACACACTTTTTGACTTGAGAGCTACCTTCAAAATGACCAGCTTAACAAGATCTACTGACGAAAATAATTATCCCTTTGCTGGAAATGGTTACATAAGACACACTTGGAACAGGAAATAGAGAGGAGAAATGGAATTGGTAGGTTTTCTTCTTTCGCAACACTCTTGTGGATTTGAGCTGACAGGCCCTTTTTATATCAATAAAGTCACCTTAATACAAGTGATAGATTATATATATTTAGGGGCATGTCATGTGGTCTACCTGCATAGCCTTTGTGATCTACTGGTAGATCACGATCTACCTTTTGGGCACCCCTGTTTTACACCATTTAAGTGGTATAAATGTCAATTAGATATATAGTATAACATCATTTTGCATTTTTGTGACAGGCCTAAACATTCTCCCCTTTCTCCCCACACACAGGAACAGTTTTGACATGATATAATGATATAATCATTTTGGAAATTTCACATTTCACAAGATCAGTATCGTATCGGACCTATCGGTATCGGCCGATCATGAGAAAAACAATCAGTGATCGGTATCGGTCCCAAAAAACCTGATCGGAGCATCCCTAATTGTTAAGGAAATGAACAACAAACAGCTCGGTGGGAGACTGAATGAAGGTTAAGGACATCATAAATAGTGGAGAGTGCAAAATAAAGCATCTAGTAAAATTGCTCTCTGGACTTGTACTGTAGGTGGCTGACAGATTTGCGGAGACAGAAGTTATCAACTGGTTCATGTTTTTGTTAAGTCCTCATCACTGACAGAAAATATATTATTGCACTGTGTTCTGTTTATGTGTCCAAGTATAATAGGTATTGTGGTGACTCAACAGTGAGCTGATGTTTTGTCAATTGTGGTTTGTAGGGGTGAAGATCGGATTCTCGACACACTCAGCATAACTATGCAGATTATGCAGGGTGACATGTGATGACCTACCAAGAGAAAGGACGAGGGAAACTTGGCTATCCTCTTGCTATCACAGCCTCTCAGTTTGCATGCTTGACTAACCACAGTTCTCTCTTCATTGACCACAATGGCTTGTCAGCAGTACACACCCCCCACCCTCAAAACGCTTGCGCGCTGCACGCACACTCACACACTCTTGCTATTCACCCGCTAACACAGTTGGCAGGATTCCAATTATCCTCCATTGACTGTGCAGATTAATTCTGGAAAATTATACTCCTTGAGGATTGCCTTAATGGAGGTACATTTTCTTTTCTTTTTTTCTTACTTTCCAGCAAACTGCAACAAGTCAGTTTGGTTTGGTGCTATCAAAAGGCTGAAAGGGATTGTGACATTAAAAAAAGGTTTTTGTAATTTTTCTTAATTTCTTTCAGCTATTCTGAGCTCGATTGCACCCAAAAAACCTGAACTTTTAACTCTTAGCCTGCCGCCATTAATTAATCCCTCGATTGCGTATTGCCATGGTTTAATCACGCGTGACACTTACTTTGAAGAGCCAAATATCCGTATCGCATTTTACTATGAAACCATTCCGTGTGTGTTGACGAAGCTGGTGCTCGTTCTCTCGGTCGGTGGTGGAAAAAGTGGACCGCGAGTATCACAGCGCCTGCTACAGGCCGTTGAAAACGCTTGTCTGGGACAAAGCGTCCTCTGCAATGTCGCTTCTGTGAGATAAAGCCGTCTGAAAACAGAGCCGGCAATGTTAGTGGATGCGCGCGCATTTTCAAAATGACCGCGCCCATTGTGTCAGAAGCATAACAAAGCTAACGGACGGTAGATTTCGATACGATCGTATTAAAACATGCATTAATGAATACATCGCTGTTAAAACGGCTTTTCCGTTTGTGGCAGGCTACAAGATTCTACGTGTTAATATTCCTATGTTCCTGGCGGGTAAACGATTAACATGCAGTAGATTTTCTGTGGTCTGGGGTTTTCTGGCTCAAACACGTGCTCTGATTTTCCTGCCGTTTGTGATGTCACAGCCTGCAAATGTCACTGTTTTGCCTGTTTTCATTGCAGCTCAAAAGGCTTCCAAACCCCAGCGAAAACTCCAGACCACAGAAAATCCACTGAATGTTCAAAGTTCAGGTCTTTTGGGTGTAATTGAGGTCATAAAACCTAAAAGAAAAACGAAACAAATGAAAATTAATGTCATGAAACCATTAAGGCATTCAAGCTCAAAAACTCAACCATGTTCTAAAACGTATTTATTCTTTGTCGCATGCCAAAAATAGCAGATTTGTAGATTGTAGATCTGCTATTTTCGGCATGCAACCGTTATCCGACACCGTCATATGATGGATTATAGATGATGCATTAGGTGGCCTGGTGAACATAACGTTACCTCCCTGTCACTACGGTTTTGAATTGGCTGGCTGGTTGTATTCCTGGCCCGTACAGTCCACTCTCAGCTTTGCTCTGTGTATGACATAACTATGCACCTAGATGTTACCACTTGGATTTGAACCCGGATCTCCTTCTGGCTGCGCGAGGATCCAAAACGTATCGAAAGGGGAACCCATCCTCCCCACGCTTGACCAAAAGGGATTATGGAGTAAATGTACGGGAGTCTTCATTTCCCGGCTCCACAGAACACAAACAACTCACTAAAAATAACAAGAAACAGTATTGCTAACAACTTGCTGTTGTGGCACCACACCAACAGATGTGAATCTCTGGTATGATGTGGTTAGGTTGCCTCTCCCTCTGTATGCCCCCCAGTGGGATGTAGGTCACCAGCTGCAAAGTGGTCTACAAGTAGTTTAAATGCATGGAATTGGAGAGTGCTAGGGTGTGACTAAACAAATTATCAGTATTTAAATATTAGCATAGCAATGTTTACTATGGTCTAACCACTTAAACCTTCTAGTTTTCCCCCCCCCATCTACACCGTATCTCTTCGGCAAAAATAGCCAATCTACAAGCTTACAACATTGTGCGCTTGTAGATCAGTTATTTGTGACGAATGTCCTCCCCAAAATTAGGGATTCTAGGGTTCAAGTGGTTAAGAGGAGAAGATGATCTGTATAAAGCTCTTACATATCTTGGGGAAAGAAAAAAAAGAGTGTACAAATGGAACCAAATGGACCAGAGTTACAGACCTGTTATGGTCATTCAGGGCTAGCTCTGTGTTTTCGGTAATGTTATTGTCCACTCATTTTGTATGTCTGTGGCAAAAAAAAATAAATAGGCTAAAATGTCCACCACAAGCCAGCATGGCTGACCTCTGCCTGGTTAATATACAACGTTTTCACTTGTTTAATCCCAAAGAGATTTGTTGAAGGTTTGGACTTTATTCCAATAGGAAAATTTATATTTGTTTGCATTTAAAAAAGAATAAAAACAACATTTGAGACAATGTATTTATTTTACTAAAAAGAAAATCGAAATCGAGGTTTCAGAGGGGAAAAAAATCGAGGTTTTATTTTCAGGCAAAATCGTGCAGCCCTACAAACAAGATTGAGAAAGATAAGCCTTCGTAGTTAACAACGTAAACCCGATTATGGTTGACCAGTCCTTCAGGGGCGTACAATCTAAGGTGATGCCAAGACCCGCCCTTGGCCGCCTCTGTTTGGCCGCTTCCAGCCCCCCCCGTCCTCTTTCCTGTTAATAAGGGCCTTTCTCGGCCCCACCCTTCTCCCATTGTTTATATTGTGTTTAGTTTCCAAGATGGCCGCAGCACCAGGAGGGGGTGGGGCCGCAGCACCAGGAGGGGGTGGGGGCAGGCGGAGGTGAGCAGGCAGGGTCAACAGATGCCCTTACTGGGCTGCATTCAGGACACTTGCCTTGTGTCTGACACCTGAAATGTGTCTGAACACAGCTTTGATGGATGTGTTCTGCCCCCCCTCCCCCCATCAAACAAAATGTTTGGTCAAACCACATGGGCTTCCATTGGAAATGCATTGGAGCGGCCATTAAACACAGACACAAGACAAACGCAAGACAGGTGTCTTGAATTTGTGAATGCAGCCCAGTAAGGGCATATGTCGACCCCACCCGCTCACCTCCGCCCCACCCCCTCCTGGTGCTGCGGCCATCTTGGAAACTAAACACAATATAAACAATGGGAGAAGGGTTTCGCTGAAAATAGACGATCTACAATCTCACAACGCCTTGAAACTCAACACGTTCTGAGTGACGTGACCATGTCGATCTGCAATTTTCAATGCAACCTCTCCCCACAATATGGATGCTAGGGTTTAAGTGGTTAAACCAGGTTTTGGTGAAATCAAGCATTCCAAAGCGGACTTGGCGTCAGTGAGAGGCTTAACTCACCGCCACTTGGGTAATTCCCTACTCTGCCAAACCAAATGCACTTCATTCCAATTCCAGACGGAGTCAAGACTGGAATACACCCAGATCAAAAGGAATTACAGAGCCGGTCACACCACTGTAATCTAGCCAATGAACACATAGGCTCAGTGACTTTCATCATAAACAGTCAGGTCCCTTGATCAACCCCACCTGTTTGTGAGTATCAATTTATGAATCAACTCATAAATGGCATGACATTTACTATATGTTGCAAAACATTTAATCTGAGCAGCATGGTGTTCAATTTAAGCTGACGTCCAGCAATTTCACTGGTTGAGCATTTTAATAACATAGCCACGTTGTTAGGGTTATTGCGTGTGTATGAACTTGTGCTGTACTTGCATTCATCCCTTCCCTATACTGTGCAACAGGAGAGTCCAAAAATATTCAGATTCTGCAAATGACTAAACCAGCTCAACCTTGCCTCTCTCCCTTTTTTTATCTTAATCTCTAGTATATCATACCTCTGTCAAGAAGATTATATTTTCACCACTGTCTGTCTGTGACCAACATATAAAGTAGCAAATGGATTGCCATGAAATGTGCTGTGCACTTTCATGCTCCCAAGAGGAAAAAATGTATTGATTTTAGTGACGCTGTGACCTTTTCTCTAGCACCACCATCAGACCAAAATTTCAATTTTGAATTAAGTGTACCTCCCAAAGGCTTAGTAGTACAAAACCATGAACATTCATGGTTCTGAGATGTAGCAGAAACCTATTGATTTTGGTGAACCCATGACCTTTCGTCTAGTTCCACTGTCAGAACAGAATAGCATTCAAATGAGAAAACTGGGAGATTTTTAGGCTTAGCTGGTTAATATTTTTTGTCTGACTACCATTTATGACGGTCTCTGCATAAAAATTAAAACAATGCTGTAAAAAGGCCATGAGAAATAGCTGAGTGGGTAGGAGTTTGGTCCCTCCAATCTTTATAGACAGATGCAGAACAATTTACATTAGACCAGAGTACTGAAACAAGATGCAGAACAATTTACATTAGACCAGACTGAAACAAGAAATGAAATGTCATTTACAGGTGGCTGCTTAGTCTCCCATTGGCCTTAGAATCCTATTGGCTTAGAAGCCAGCTAATCATGAAAATCTCGCCACTACATCACCACTAGTCCTCTGGGTGTTTGTTGACAGTTGACACCTGTAAAAATGCTATTATATGAGCTACACTTATGATATGATATGATGATTATCATTCCCTTATAGCAGGCAACCCAACCAAGAATGTCTAGAATCTCCTCCTGAGCAAGACTGCAGTGGGCAATCGACCCAGACTGGAACAAGTCCCAAACAAGACCTATCGCACTCGTGTAGCCATCTACTTTGCTTCCAGGCAGAAATTCAATACCATTAGACACGGCTCCCCAACCTTCTCTATTACCAGTGCAGCTGAATGAAGCCACTACCAAATTCAGCAGTGCCCCTTAGTGCAGAAAGTTGAGTGCTGAACTGAGAAGCAGCATAGCACGACAGCCCCCAGAGAATAGAACACAATTGGTTGACTATCACAGGTATGGGGTACATGCCTTCATATCAGAGAGCCTTTCATTTCCATGTTTGCAGCAGTCATTTGAGAAGCATTGAATGATGCCGACCATAGGGTAAAACACATTGCATAATGCCCACCATACTGTATAGATAAAACTGCACATAAGTCTTCATCTACGTTGGATATGTCAAGAGCCTCCAGTTCCCCCTGGTAGACTGCTACATTCTGAGTGTTAATTTAAGTCTGAGTGTGAATAAAAGGACCCTTACAACAAGTAAGGAAGTGTGCAGCGAGTAGCAACTAAATTCACAGACGTTTAAATTATGGTTTTGTAACAAACTACACGAATAGTAGTAATAAAAGGAACACTGGTTAAACGGTTAAAATTAAGAATGTTGATCTAAACTAGACAAAACCCCATTGGACCAAATACAAAAAAGAAAAGAAAACATTAATAATAATAATAATAATAATAATAATAATAATAATAATAATAATTATTATTATTATTATATATATACACATTCTAAATAACATTTAGAATGTTCAAATAACCAAATCTTATTTTAAATTAATTTTGAGAGATCATGCTTCATCGTTAACCTACAAAATAAAAAGAAGAAATCTGTTATTATTTCAGCAAAAATGGTTTCATTTCAGACTAGGATTAGGAAATCAATATCTTCCTCAGTCAGTTAGAATTTTAACACTCACAGGTTTATAATAACATTCAGGATTTGATATAGCTTGCTTTATGCATCGTAGCCTACCTATCATCTGTCAAGCACATTGCACTCACCAACTCTGCTCTGTAGATGGTGTTGGGATTTGCCACATGTAAGAGCTATTTGTCATTTATGCACACCTGTCTTCCATGGCATGTGCTAAAAATCGCGACAGCAGAGTCCATATTTTTTAACCCCCATCTCTCAACATCTTTCATCCCTTTGCAAATGGGCACCTTGCAACAACACATGAATTAGACTGGAGGAACTGAGGCATAACCTGGTTAACTGAGGCAGGCCTCACTAGTAAACTCAGCAACAGAAGTTTGGAAACTTAACTTTGGTCCATTATTTCTCCACTTTAACCCATTCTACCTTTGATGCCGGCTCTCTGTGTCTCATCAGCTATTGCTGATGAGACACAGACACCATTGAAAAAAGTGGTTCTCAAAGTCTTTCATTTCAAGGACCCACAAATGAATATGTATGTGGCCATGTAAGAATTTGTTTTGGTTAAAATGTTTAAAAAAAACATTCCAGATGTTTCTAACTTTTTCGAGATTCTTGCAGCACGTTGTGAGCTTGTAGATTGGCCATTTTGAAATAGCTGGATAAAGTGGTTAAACAATTTTTCATGCTGTATTAACTACCTGAAACCCTCTCAGGGTCACCTAGGGGTCCATGGACCACACTTTAAGAACCACTGCAATAACCAACACTAACCTCACTGACAATGAGAACATCAATCAGCGCCAGTCAGGCATATCTCACTGCGTGGGATGAGTATGTGCACACGCACGTGCGTGTTGACCCATGCAGACTGCACAAGTGTGCAAGCAAATGTATTTGTCTGTGTAAAGGTCTGTGTGCGTGCGTGTGCGTGCGTGCGTGCGTGTGTGCATGTGCATATGTGAGAGAGAGAGAGAATGTGTGTGCCTGCATGTGCAAGTGTTGATGACCCATGCATGTTTACTCATGTGTAACAGCATGTGTGTCTATGAACACTGCCATCTAAATACTGTGTGTGTGTGTGTGTGTGTGTGTGTGTGTGTGTGTGTGTGGGCATTTGTTAAATGAACTGCATCCAAAAGCCTTTTGCATACATTGAGGGCACCAACATACCGTTGCACCATGGGACCATCTATATATACAATTGAGACGGTAACAATTTGTGAACGACGAGCACACACTTCATGCACAGTTCAGTTGGGCAAGTCATAGGCCGCGACGCATGAGGAAGCGCCGACTACGCCCGTGCTCCGCAGCTGCGATACGTCACCGACCCTACCCCTACGTCTTCAACCCAGCTCCGTGGTTTCCCTTTCCGTGATGCGATTCCCCGAGAATATACACAGACAGTAATGCACAACTTTCATGGAGAAACAACAACACGGAGCAGCAGCCACACGACATTCACAGAGAAACACAAAACAACAACACAACCTGCCCAGCACGGAAAACCCATGGTCAGTGGGCAAAGATAAAGTGTGTGTGTCTCACTCGGATCACACTGCGACACACACGCATGGCGTTAGGCGGGTCGAGCTTCTATCATTTACATAAAACACGTCTGAATTGAAGATTCATCATTAGTCTTCTACCATAGCAAATAAAAAGGAAGTTCAAATTGCACTCAGTAGTAGCCTTCTAACCGGTGACAAAGGCAGGGGCGGCAATGGCTCAGGGGAAGAGTGGCCGGATGGTAACCGCAGGTTGCCAATTCGAACCCGGGCTCCCCCAGAGTTAGTGTCGAAGTGTCCTTGAGCAAGACACTCAGTGGCGTGCACAGACATTTAGAGGGGCAGGTGCTCAAGTTAAAAAAAGGGCACCTTGTGCAGCGCGTGGAACCGGCCGGTTGCCTTAATCTATTTTGGGCGGGAACCCCTTTTGGTGTTAGCATTATGTTATGCTTTAGCTATTGAAAAATAGCAGATCTACAAGCTCATAGCGCGCCACCGAGTGGCGCGCTACGAGCTTGTAGGTCTGCTATTTTTGAAAAAGAAAAAAAAAAAAGAAAAAAAAAGTTTTTATTTTTTATTTTATTTTCAAAAGGGCACATTGCCAAAAGGGCTCTAGCACCCCCTAGTGTCTATCTGTGCACGCCACTGAAGACACTGAACCCCTAATTGCTGCTGATGTGCTGGTTGGTGCCTTGCATGGTTTCCGCCGCCATCGGTGTATGAATGTGTGTGTGTGTGAATGGGTGAATGTAATGCACAATCTATGTAAAGCGCCTTGGATAAAGGCGCTATATAAATGCACCATTTACCATTTAAACTTTAAATGGTGCTAGAGAAGCAAGCCTTGCACTGGCTTAGAGGTAGTGGTAATTCACTTTTCGTGTCGTGGACTCGTCGCGGGCCGCTTTGGACCTGTCGGCAGGCCGCAGATTGCCCACGGATCACCAGTTTGACACCCCTGATTTAAAGGCATTGTGCTCATACTGTCATACTATAGAGTGGAAAATGCTACCCTGTAATAGGCTTAAAGCCCAGTTAGCCTAGGCCACCTCAATGACCCGTGGGTCTCCAGCTATCCATCACCACTATCAATCATTTTGAGTGATAGTTATTCTAGGAACCAGGTTTGTCACTCTGACAGTGTATACATTTGGCTCCATTGTACACTCTCAGAGTTATGGGGGTCGGTGGTCTAAGTAAGACTCTAATGCATATCAAGATGGGGGTCCTTAATAAAGAAAAACAGGAAAAAAAAGTTTTAAGAACCACTGTAAGTGTCAAATACAAAACTTACCTCCCGAGCTCATTTCCAATTTCGTAAAATTCCTCAACATTTTGCTGGTTGAAAATGGTCATATTGTCACGGCGTTTCCTGCTCCAGGGACGCTTCTTCCAAACCCACACTGGACCTCCTCCTCACAACAGCACCATCCCTCCCTGTCAGCCTCTGGACAGGTTACTGACAGTCTTCCTCATACTTGGAGCTTTCAAATGAAAACAAATGGGGAAATGCAGACAGAAGTATAATTTAGAGCACAACTCCCACATAGTATGCAAGTGATACACTTCAACAAAAGAGCGGTGAACCTGCACCTTTTGGCTACGTCACGGATCCTATAATTGATTTTCTCTCCTCTGCTTTACAAAGAGAGAGGTTATGTTAATACATGGCATGATGTGCTTGTGCTCTTATTTGAAAGATGTGGTCATTAAGCTCGTCTGTGTCGCTGCATAATTGTTGGTATTAGATCGCGGTTCCATGAAAAGCCTCACGTAGTTACCAGAACACGGGTTTTGGCACCACTACACTATACTACTCCTTTTATTCCAGTAAAGAAAACGAGTGCTCGTCCATGGATCTTTTGCGCAGCAGCGCAGGTGTCTATCAAATTATAGCTTAACTGTATATTTTTCTTCTTCTTTTAACTCTCAGCCGCCCAACAACCGAATGCCCACATTCGTTATCAAAGCACTGGCTTTACAAAATGTTTTAAAACCTGACTCGCCCCTTGTAGAACCGTGATAGCCCAACGTTATCAGATCACATTTTGGTCGGGAAACTGCAAAAATGTCTGGATAATAATAAAGTAGACTATCTTACATGGTGACGGTCTGACGGGTGTCTTCTATCCTGATGCCAAATTAATCCGTGATTGCATGCGTTTGGAGAAGCGTAGGTTCCCTAGTTTAGATCACGGAAGACAAAATGTTGCCGTGAACGGGGAGCAAGAATGTAACAATGTAGCCCGGTGGTGTGTGTGTGTGTGTGTCTGGAGGGTGGAAGACTACAATGTGGCCACCATTTCAACCACAGGGGGGCAGCAGAGCGTTCACTTGTCTGGGGCCACGGTTTTGCTCACCTTTCACCTTTCACTTTTGTGTGTGTGTGTGTGTGTGTGTGTGTGTGTGTGTGTGTGTGTGTGTGTGTGTGTGTGCGCGTGCGTGCGTGCGCGCGTGCGTGCGTGCGTGTGAGGAAGGGTGACCAGACTTGGTATGAAGTGATGTACATGCTGCACATTGTTCCAACATGTAACACTTTCACCTTGAGTGAGCACAAATCCATGTCACAATGAGTCCCATGGAATGGAAGGGATTGCGGTAGGGGGCTATTGTGCCGTTGTTTCAGATTGACACTATATACAGTACACCCTTAAACAGTAAAACAGCTATAGTCTATGAAAATTTAACCAATTACAACTTATTCGGAAAAATCTTTTGTAAAAAAATATGCATAATGCATTTTGTAAAGTTGCCTAAACTGAAATAAAAACATTGTTCAAAGAAAGAAAAAAATGTCAAATCATAAAAAAACACTGATCTAGGCTACAAGATCAATGTGCTGCCTGAGACGCAACTTGTGAGCTTGTAGATAGGCTATTTGTCAAACAACACCATGGTAGACAAAGTGTAAAATAGGGCTTAAGAGGTTAACTGAGGGTGTAACAATTTACCCATGCAAATACTCTTGAATTAACACTTGAATGTAGGCTCTTGAAGTCATTAGAGATGGCAGTGGACTTAGCTCACATGTTTTCACATATCAGCAGCACTCTAAGAATGACAGATTCCTCTTCAGAGCCAAGGCTTCCTTGCTCAAAATATGTTTTAGCATTCCTTCATTCATTTTTGTTTGGTTTAAGGACTGCAGCAAGAGAGAGGTGGTTTGGCAGCCACAGGTTCTGTGTACTATGTGAGTTATTACGTTTAGTTGCTCTGTTAATTACAGTAAATCATTTACTTGAATGACAAAAGCAAATGTAATACCATCTGCAACTTTGTGACTTTGAGATACTGTTTGGGACTCAACAGCCACATAAATTTCAAACTCCAAATTCTGCCCATTTCCTGAATGTGGTATACATTCCAGAAGCTAGTCTATTTAATTACATGTTCAGGCCATAATGTCCATTGTCGTGCTGTACTGAATGTTTTGGTTTGCAACAGTTTGTGCATCAGTATCATATGTCATCATCTATGTACAGAATACTGTACATACAATTGGCATAATTAAGGACCATATTATGGTCCTTGGTGGTGCTGGTCTTGTGTGGTTTATGTCCATTTGTGTCTTGTGTTTCTGTCTGTCCAGTAGTTTTAGCTTTCTATGTGTCACATTGTGCTGTTGTAACGCTTCAATTTCCCCTCGGGGATTAATAAAGTATATCTCATCTCATCTCATCTCAACTGTGTGTGTATACAGTACACACTATACACACACACACACACACACACACACACACACACACACACACACACACACACACACACACACACACACACACACACACACTATATAATACGTTAATAAGAATAAATTAGTACAAATGCTAAAATCCTATTGCAAATGTTTCAGGAAAGGCAGGTTGTTCTACTGTATTTGTACAAACATGATTTGCAGGTCATCACTCTATGAACCTTTCTTGATATACAGTATACCCATACAGTCCCCCCCCCCTTTCAATCTTACACAGTGATGTTGTCCACTGTTATGTTTGTGTGATAGCCACCACAGATCTACAGAAGTAGATTATATGAAATACATTTTTCCTACCAGCCAGAGTGGAGAATTGACTCCAAAATGTACTCAAGGGTTAAATTTACCCGTGACCTGTACTTTCTTTTGAACTGTACCCATTCTACAAACTATACCCGTTTCAATCATGAATCATGACTGTAAATGCGGTCCTGGCAGATGACCCTGAGTGAGTCACAGCCATTCCTACATTCTAAATAATATAGACTACACTTTATTCTTATTAATTAATGTGTTAATTAACTGTTTTCGTCATGAAAAACTAATCAAAATGGTCATCCCTAATGCCATTGGTTTTGTATAACCAACCATCATATATATATATATATATATATATATATATATAATTTTTTTATTTTTTTATTTTTTTATCATTATTTTTACATTGAAATATTGAATGAGTTCCAGGGGCCAAAGGAAAGTTCCCTATATGGGGCCGCCAGTTGTAGTAGCCTATGCTGTACAGAACAAGTGCACCATCTGCTGACTGAAGGTGTATTTGAGGAGTTGAGTCAATGAAACTCAACCATGAAGTTTATATCTTCATGTGAATCCAAAGCGCGAGCAAATATTTTATCAGTAATTTCATTAGAAGAATATTTGAGTGGAGTCTTGGGTTAGTTTGAATGATATGTCTACCAGTTTATTCACATGTGAACACAAAATTCCATAATGGTCAGCATACATTCTTGGCTTTAAATCAGAACTTTACTGCCACCATGTGTTTATTTCAGGACTTGCATTTTTACTATCATAAAGATTCTTGAAGTGGTGCTGTCATGGCTAGTTACCCTCATAAATTATCATTTCCAAGATCATTCGAAACTGGAAACTACAACAATGATCACTGATTGGGGGGGAATGTTCACTGACAGATTCTCATTCACATCTTGCTCAAGGACACCTCAGCACTATCACAGGGGTAGTTAGTGATCACAAGAGGATCTGTACATGTACAATTATGTTTAACATATTTTAATGTCAGGAGGCTATAATCTAATCATTTGATTGGGGGTCCATGGAAGTATGTTTTGGGTGAGCTAGTCTAGTGGTTAAGACATATGTACCATTTTTTGCCGAAAATGAGTTTTTGGCCTAAATCAACTCCTGGTGATGCTGGCCACCTCTGGTAAAATCGCCTAAGCCCTAACGTAAAAGGCCTGCCTGTTACACCCTATTAAAAAAATGGCCTATGTCAAGAGTGAGACTTAGGCCATTTAATTTTGCCTAAGTCATAATAAAATGTGATTTAGGCCATTTTAACACACCTTTCAAAATGGGAGTGAATGGGACTGAATGGGAGGTACTGTTACTATGGGACTGATAGAATGGGAGTGAATGGGAGTAAATGGGACTGAATGGGACAGCATGGGAGTGAATGGGAGGTACTGTACTATGGGACTGATACTATGGGAGTGAATGGGAGTGAATGGGAGGTACTGTACTATGGGACTGATACTATGGGAGTGAATGGGAGTGAATGGGAGGTACTGTACTATGGGACTGATACTATGGGAGTGAATGGGACTGAATGGGAGTGAATGGGAGTGAATGGGAGGTACTGTACTATGGGACTGATACTATGGGAGTGAATGGGACTGAATGGGAGGTACTGTTACTATGGGACTGATACTATGGGAGTGAATGGGAGGTACTGTTACTATGGGACTGATACTATGGGAGTGAATGGGACTGAATGGGAGGTACTGTTACTATGGGACTGATACTATGGGAGTGATTGGGACTGAATGGGAGTGAATGGGAGGGAATGGGAGGTACTGTTACTATGGGAGTGAATGGGAGGTACTGACACTGTTACTATGGGACTGATAGTGAATGGGACTGAATGGGAGTGAATGGGAGTGAATGGGAGGTACTGTTACTATGGGACTGATACTATGGGAGTGAATGGGAGTGAATGGGAGGTACTGTTACTATGGGACTGATACTATGGGAGTGAATGGGAGTGAATGGGAGGTACTGTTACTATGGGAGTGAATGGGAGTGAATGGGGGGTACTGTTACTATGGGAGTAAATGGGAGTGAATGGGGGGTACTGTTACTATGGGAGTAAATGGGAGTGAATGGGGGGTACTGTTACTATGGGAGTAAATGGGAGTGAATGGGGGGTACTGTTACTATGGGAGTAAATGGAGTGAATGGGGGGTACTGTTACTATGGGAGTAAATGGGAGTGAATGGGGGGTACTGTTACTATGGGAGTAAATGGGAGTGAATGGGGGGTACTGTTACTATGGGAGTAAATGGGAGTGAATGGGGGGTACTGTTACTATGGGAGTAAATGGGAGTGAATGGGGGGTACTGTTACTATGGGAGTGAATGGGACTGCATGGGAGTGAATGGGAGTGAATGGGAGGTACTGTTACTATGGGACTGTCACTCCCATTCATCCCATTCACTCCCATTCAGAGTGAAAGGGAGTGAATGGGACTGAATAGGAGTGCATGGGAGTGAATGGGAGTGAATGAGAGGTACTGTTACTATGGGACTGTCACTCCCATTCACTCCCATTCAGTCCCATTCAGTCCCGTTCACTCCCATTCACTCCCATTCAGTCCCATTCACTCCCATTCACTCCCATAGTATAAGTCCCATAGTAACAGTACCTCCCATCCACTCCCATTCACTCCCATTCAGTCCCATTCACTCCCATTCAGTCCCATTCACTCCCATAGTATCAGTCCCATAGTAACAGTACCTCCCATTCACTCCCATTCACTCCCATTCACTCCCATAGTAACAGTACCTCCCATTCACTCCCATAGTATCAGTCCCATAGTAACAGTACCTCCCATTCACTCCCATAGTATCAGTCCCATGGTAACAGTACCTCCCATTCACTCCCATTCACTCCCATAGTAACAGTACCTCCCATTCACTCCCATAGTATCAGTCCCATAGTAACAGTACCTCCCATTCACTCCCATGGACTCCCATTCAGTCCCATTCACTCCCATTCACTCCCATTCACTCCCATAGTAACAGTACCTCCCATTCACTCCCATAGTATCACTCCCATAGTAACAGTACCTCCCATTCACTCCCATGCACTCCCATTCAGTCCCATTCAGTCCCATTCACTCCCATAGTATCAGTCCCATAGTAACAGTATCTCCCATTCACTCCCATGCACTCCCATTCAGTCCCATTCACTCCCATTCACTCCCATAGTAACAGTACCTCCCATTCACTCCCATGCACTCCCATTCAGTCCCATTCACTCCCATTCACTCCCATAGTAACAGTACCTCCCATTCACTCCCATGCACTCCCATTCAGTCCCATTCACTCCCATTCACTCCCATAGTAACAGTACTTCCCATTCACTCCCATAGTATCAGTCCCATAGTAACAGTACCTCCCATTCACTCCCATGCACTCCCATTCAGTCCCATTCAGTCCCATTCAGTCCCATTCAGTCCCATTCCCTCCCATTCAGTCCCATTCACTCCCATAGTATCAGTCCCATAGTAACAGTACCTCCCATTCAGTCCCATTCACTCCCATAGTATCAGTCCCATAGTAACAGTACCTCCCATTCAGTCCCATTCAGTCCCATTCACTCCCATTCAGTATCAAATGTCTTTGTGCTCTGATATTATAAGAGCTGGGAGCAGGAGGGGGGAACCCAGTGTACTCTCTGCTGCCCCATCTGGCTGAGTCAGGTTAATTCCCACCTGCACCGAATCGAAATCAAGTGCGATTGGAAGCGAAGCGAAATCCCCGTTTTTGGGCGGAGTAGAATGCGGTTCTTTGCTGCGCATTAGGATTCGAATGAGCCTTCACACCTGCCAAACTAAGCGAACTTTCGGACAATGCGCAGAAGGATTCGTTTTAATCGCAGTAAAGCTTTCTGGTGTGAATGTCACCTTAGTCATGGTGGTTGACATTGCGGTGAAGGCAGAGACCCTCTTTTAGCAGGCCTTTGCCAGGGTGTGCTATGACTTGTGGTTGAAACTAACCACCTGAAAATGACCAATTCTACCACACAACCTAATGTGTTTTCATTGTGTTTTGGCACTGCATTTGGCTGGAAAGCTGATAATAATAATGTTATTATTTAGAGCTTCATATTTGATACAGAAAGCGATCCACTGTGAAAGGGGTAAGCTCACCTCTACCACCACCAATGTGCACCCACCTGGGTAATACCCAGCAGCCATATCCAACTGTCAAAGCAGGGGCCTGACCTAGGGGGCACCAGGGGGTAAAATGAGTGGAAATATTATCATAAAAGATCAGGTGCAGTATATACAAATGTCAATGACTGTCTGTCAGTCAGTCAGTCATAACCTTGCATAGCCAGACAATATCACACACGTGCCTGCCTGGGGCAATTTGCATTGCAAAGGCAGATAAGTCTGACTACGCGAGGCTAAGGTCAGTCAGCCAGCCAGCCAGCAGGTAATCAGTGGGTGAGTCATTAGGAGCCTGTACGTAGCCCCATAGGTGGCCCCATAAATCATCTGCAGTTCATATTTACACAGCTGCTTGCAACAACGCAACCAGTCCGTCCCCCACCCACAGTGACGGCAAACACACACAAACACAAACACAAACACACACACACACACACACACACACACACACACACACACACACACACACACACACACACACACACACACACACACACACACACACACACTTGCGGTCTGCATATGGTCCATAGAGGGTATGCGCATGACATCATCATCAAACCCGGAAGTTAGGCAGGAATGCCTACTGAGTGGCAAAAAACTACTTTCTGGCCTTGACAACCCATGCATCCAAACAGAAAAGTCCTATCTGATTGACATAATCGACAATGTTAAACTCACTTTGCATGTTGCTTTGCCACTCGATGTGCCATTCACTTTAAGCATGCGCATACCCTATATTGCAAGTTGCTGTACTCTGTCATCAACCCTAAGCCATTCCAGCCTATCAAAATGGGCAGGGGTGAGGTGGGTTCTGGGAGTAAGGCCAAGTAGTAGCCTGACCAGTTTGTTTTGGGAAGTCTGGAGCCTTGTTTAAAGGGCCTAGTGCTCTTGAGGTGGTACCATGGTACATGCATAATCGACGAAACCTTGTATGAGGGTCAGACTCATCAGTCATCGATCACAACAGCAAACTTGTGCATGCTCTTGCACAGCTGTTATCACTTCCTTAACTGATTAGGCTTAATTAAAGGCTAAAGAAAATAATAGAGAGAGAGAGAGAGAGAGAGAGAGAGAGAGAGAGAGAGAGAGAGAGAGAGAGAGAGAGAGAGAAATCGTGGCTTTTATGTTTGAGATTAAATTAAAATAAACACCACCAACATAATCCAAGTCATTAATATGTATTTTTCGTTTTTATTGAGCAAATATTTGTTTAGTCATCGAGTAGGCCTAAAAGGCAAAAAAGGGGGCACAACATAGGCTACTCACCCTACAGGGAAACCTATATGAGCACCTTATTTTACTTTGACTGAATTTTGTACTTTGTTTCCTAGAATTGAACACACTCAGTTTAAACAAAGCCTTTCTTTCTCTTGGTTATTCATTATGAATAGGCTATATTCTTTAAAAGAAAAAAGAAAAGGCAGCCACAAAATAAGTGATATGCCTAATATTGTCAGACACTCCCTAGTCCCTAGAGAAGGTTAACCTCGCGTCAACAGGCTCAGAAGGTAGACACTCCGTGATGGGGGTTCCTAGCCTGGATTCGCTCACTCGCTCAGGTGCTCTCATCACCCATATGAGACGGAGACAGTTTGGCACAAGCTCGTTATTTGTAAATTGTAACTAAGTATATAAAAGAGGCCTTAAAAGGGAAATATACAACTTTTATTAAATGTAACATTGCACCACATGGAAGGAATTTGTGAGTAGGCTAGTTGTCAGAATTGCTAGGGAGTTATTACTGCTAAAAGACGAGCAGTGTGAGTCAGTTGAAAGAGAAGTATAGCATTTAATAATGATCGTCGTCATGCCAATAATAACTGCATTGGGGGAATGTTCTGAATCTGAACTACAGGTGAGTTAATTGCTAGTGTAGCTAGGTACTGGTACAGTTAGATGCTGTGCTTAGCATTTACATTTACATAAAATTGGGCGTATTTGTGTGTCATATCACTTTGAATATTTTACTTGGTAAAACAAAACCTTTCAGTAGGCTATATAGCGTTTTTGGGGGGTTTGCCAGACATGTAGGGCTTCCCTTAAGGCTTGTAGGCTATAGCCTGGCCCTACAGTGTAGGCAATATGGTACAGATACATAAGTAACATTTGGCCCTAGGCTAATCTATGCTCAAACTATAAAATTCTTTGTAAGTTGAGTTCTGCAGTTATGGCAGTAAAATGACAGTAATACAACTGTAATAAAAAGTAATAAAACTAAATACAAAAATTAAAATAATTAATCGTTATTTGAGAAATCTTGGGTGTGCACACCATTATACCCCCCCCCCCCCCCCCCCCCCCCCCCCTGCACAATTCAGAGTTTGTTGATGAATAATGCTTTAGTTTAGTACAAATTGAAAATACTATTACTAAATCTAATATTAATTTAGAAAGTACTGGCGAACCTAGCTGGACCAGGAGTAGGACATATTGGAAGATGGAGACGAATGGAGTCTCCAGTCATCTCCAGTCTGAAACGCCGCTGGAGGGCTTGTCCAAGGACGAACTTGGGAGAGGAACGAGGGCTCTCCAGGATTAGTTCCAAATTGCCATCACTTACTCAACTGATGAAGGCAAGTAAAGACTTCTCAAGGTACCTTTTATTTTTTTCCTTTGCTTCTTTGTATGCTGTGGACGGTGGACCTGTGGTATACTAATGTGATTCAAGCTATACCATTGCTGGCATTTTGGGACCCAATGACTGGGTGGCAATGAAACATGTTCAGTGACTGTTAGTGGCTCCGAAATTGAATGCAGATTGACCTACAATGTGCATGTTGTGTTGTTTCTGCTGTTGAATATGGTGAGTTGTGAGTGACAGGGTACAGTATGGCTCTTGGTCACTTCAATTATCCTGTGTGAGTTGCTATTTCCTTTTAAGTTCAAGCTTTTTTAAGTGGAACGCGTGTGTCGAATTCTGTCAGCAAGACTGATGTAGATCTACAGTGTTGTGACAGAGTTGCTGCATTCATTGGTTCATGACTGGCTTGGTGGCAAATTCTTTCTTTCTGCTGTTGTTCTATTTCTGTATGCTGTGTAGTATGGTAATTCAAGCTGTCTTTTAGATAACGAGAGAGGTGCCTGTGGGACCTCTATACACTGACACCACGGCGCGTAAACAGCGCCTCAAACTGTGACTCCGCCCAATACCGGGGGAAGTTGTGATTTGCGCTCGTTCACTGCAATGCAATTTGCGGCATTTTCAAAACAATATTGAGCAGAGTAGCGATTATCAAACGTATTTGCAATGCCATACGTTGAAAGATCTGTTGCCCGTGGACAAGGCACGCTACCTCCGCAAGTTAGATAGCATCGGCATAGATGTTTGTCCGTATGTGATTAAGGATTGGACCAAGTTGCATTGGCAGCCATAGAAAATTCTTAACCCAGGCTAAAACCGGATGTGACGTTTTTGGGCGTTCCTGTCTAGCGTGGTGTCAGTGTATGGCTGTGCCCGTTGGGCACTGGCCTACTTGGAATGATGCAAGTTGGAAATGTATGCCCCACCCAGATATTATGTCTGTGTCCCTTTTATGCCCGACGTATGTGTCTCTCTGTGTCCCTTCATTCCTATATGGAGTTCTGTGTCAGGCATGCCCAAATATGGAGTGTTGTGAGGTCAGAACAAGCTAGCTCCTTACATGGACCCTGGGCAGGGGCCCGGTCCAGAGCCCGGGCAGAGGCCTTTTTGGGGTGGTTCTGGACAACCGTGGGTCCGACCGACACCAGGCACTGCACTCCCTGTGGTGGTGGAACGCGTGTGTCGAAGTCGGTGGGGCTAACAGTTCTCGAGTTACGTGGATTACAGACGTACACACAGAGACTTGGTGCATTTGCAACGACAATGGTGCCTCATAGACGGGAACACACAGAGGTGCTGCACTCACTACATCCTGATTTGAATACAGCCTTGTTTCAGATACTACATGAAAGAAATTATTCTACATACAATTATAAGCCTACTTTTATACCCGGATTTCACTGTTTTTGATCAGTCTGCTCTTTAGAGCACAGCGGACTCCAAATATGGTGCTGTTGGGAAACCATATTGCATCATAAGTCGTGACTAGAACATCTGTAGGCTATATAACCGGTAACCACTAGACTTAATCTTTTATATTCAACGTTCTGAAGCTGGAACATATTAATAAGGAAAATTGCTGCCCTGCACTTTCTGCAAACAGCACGTGGTTGCACCCGAAGAGAGGAGGAAGGAAGGCTAAAAAGAGGAGATGTTTAGATGAACACATTAAGTCTGAATTGATTTCAGGCTGGATCTGATCTGATCCACCCTGTGTTGATATTGATAGCCTACTGTATACGTGACTGAAACAGTACACTGTACTGATTGGCCAGCTGATACATTCCTGAGGCTGTGATTCTCGAGGAGTCAACACGTTATAATTGGACCAACAAGCTCGTACATTGGGTCTTCGCTTCCTTCCATGGCCGCTTCTGAACTGGTTCGCCCGCCCCCCTCCCCTACATCTTCCGCCACCACTGACACGTCTCCAGCGGTAATGGGTGCTTGTGGCGTCGACAGCGATGAGACTAACCACATCAATCCCTGTGATTACACTGAAATCCCCATCCCCGAGGGCCACACAGACCGGCTGCCTGACGAGTGGTGGAAGACAGGCCTGGCCTTCCTCTACACCTTGCTTATCGGTATCCTCACGGCGGTAACCCTCCATGTTGTGCACGAGAGCATGCCCGAAAGTTCGGTCTACCCCCCCCTCCCTGATAAGTTCTTCGACTACGTCGTGGACAGAATCGCCTGGGCGATGACAGTAACCGAGATCAACGGACTAGTACTGCTTGCACTGTGGGCCACCCAGTGGCTGTTTCTAAAACACAAGTCTATAGTAAGTCGTAGGTTTTTCTTTCTACTTGCTACTCTGTACATGTATCGTTGTGTCACCATGTACATTACAACTCTGCCCGTTCCTTCCATACACATTGTCTGCACTGCCAAGTTGCATAATGACACTACCGCTAAGGTTTGGAGGCTATTAAAGCTGATGTCAGGAGGAGGTATGGCTGTGACAAAGTCTCATCAAATGTGTGGTGATTATCTCTACAGTGGGCACACTGTCATGTTGTCTCTGCTCTACCTCTTCATCAAAGAGTACTCCCCGCCATCACTGTGGTGGTACCATTGGCTGTGTTGGTTGCTTAGCGCCACGGGGATCATCTGTATCCTGATTAGTCATGAGCACTACAGCATCGATATCGTCATTGCCTACTTCTTCACCACCAGGTTATTCTGGGCGTACCACGAAATGGCCAATATGCATGCACTGCAACGGGTGCCCAGCCACTACCTGTCGAGGACCTGGTGGAACCCTGTTTTCAACTTTTTCGAGGGAAACGTCCAGACAACCGTCCCTGTTGTCTTCACCTGGCCTTCCTTTCTCCCACCTGGCTATAAACGCCAATGCAGCATGGTGGAAGAAGGAGAAGAGACCAATGAATCAGATTCAACTTTATTGACACATCACTGGTTTATAGGTGGTGGAGGTGGGGTCGGACAGAGAGATAAGACCTTTTCAGAAACAGTGCCAATCCATGATGTCCAATCCAAATAGTCACTACCCTACTTGGAGGACATTCCATGATGTCAGTACTGTGATGCACTGGGGAAATTGGTACAAAGTCTATGATGTCAGTACTGTGATGTCAGGCATGTCCATATTTGGGCATAATCTCTTTTTGGGTGAATATCTTTCACACCATCCCACCATTTCATCAATCTGAGGCCAGAGATTAACCCATGCCACCCATGCCGTTATCAGACCCTGTCTTTGCACCGGGGTTCTTCATCACATTCTGGTTCATTTCTCAAATGCAAGGACATGTGCAGGTTCCCCATACAACAGCCCTTTTAATGTGATGTTGAATTTATTTTACATTATTTAAATTCAATGACTGTGTAAGCACCAAATATCTCAAAAGAGATTTAGTTATTATAGGCAGTTGAACATAGCTTGTTGTCACCAAAAACACCTTTCTTGGAACAGAAAGCAGAAGAAAATGTATTTTTTTTGAGTGGTGTAAACCACTCCTACAACTGGCTTTGTTAGTCTGTCTGTCTGTGCTCAAAAAATGAGCACGGTTGCTATGGTCACCCAGTTCACACGGGTGTGATTTCATTACGTCAGACATTACGTCAGACCACAGCTGATCAGTCTATATAAGACCTTACACCACTCAGTTCACACCGGTGTGATTTTTTAGATTCGATTGACCATTTCACTTTTCCGTCTTGGATTTTTTTTATCACATTTTTTACGTTGTTTTCTGATCCGGAAACCTTAAGCCCTAACCACACCAAAGGGTCAAGACGGTTTTAGCGTTGTCCCTGTGGTGGGATATGTCTTGTTGCACTTTGACCCACGTTGACCCTAGTGATTCAGCGCATGGAATTCAATGGCCCAAACCACACCAAAGGGTCGAGGCGATTTTAGCGTTAACTCCTTGCATCCGTTTGGATCCAAGGGGTTGCATGGTGACCCTTTGGTGTGGTTAGGGCTTTAGAATCCTTTTCCATTTTGATCCGATATACTAATTTGTATATTTGCCGATATCCGATATTTTACATAAATTCAAAACGTGCATTACCATTATTTTTGAAGGGCCCTAGCCCCTCCTATATACAGCTTTTGTCCCCACACGTCTCAATATTTGCCATTTACAATGAAAAGGAGGAATTAGGTCAAATGTCCGCCAAATAAATTTGTGGCAACACAAATTTTAAATGCCATTGACAATGAAGGGAAAAAAGTACGTAATATGTAGATGAACAAATCGGCTAACCAATCACATAAATTCAGTTGTTCATGAGATGATAATTGTAAGATAGGCTTCAAATAATAGAGGAGTCATACTATTGATAGGTTGTGCGCATGCATCCGTATCGCATTGCCGGCAGACTGCTGGGCGAACGCTGGCGCTTTGGCATGGGGGTCAGATCAACATGGAATGAATTCTGTATTGGCCATATACCGTAGGACTTTCCCTGGACGTTCTAGCCGCTAGAAGGTCCAGGGAAAGGCCTACATACTCTCCAAGAGTTGGGAAAGAACATATCAAGAGAGTGGAGTGGTAGGCCCTTGGATTGACCAGTGGATGCAATGTACCCCACTTTGAGGTGTCACGTCTTAGGCCTAGATTTAGGGTAGGATTGAACCAGTCGCACTGTAGCCATACAAAGGCCTATAAGGGTTCCCAGATTGTAAAATGTTGTTCCTCCATCTTGGGAGAGTATGTAGGCCTTTCACTGGACCTCCTAGCCACTAAGATGACCACAGGCCCACCACTTAAAGACCACATGTTAGGGTGCCCAAATCTGAAGTTAGGTGGTCAAATTACCTGAAACTGAAGCAATTCAGTAAAGGTCAACGCTTCCTCATGGGGTCATTTTAGGGCCTAGGACCTCCAGTAAAGGGTAAAATACTCTTCTCGGTTGTGGGAACAACATATCCAATGATGAGGACCCCAGGCCCAAAGATGTCCCCCTGGCAACTGTTTCATCTTTGGGTCAGCCTACATGTAAAAGTGCCCAAAGTTGAAAGAAGGTTGTCAAATGAACTGAAACTGAAGCAATGGTGTAATTATGCCCATATCTGAAGTTAGGTGGTCAAATGAACTGAAACTGAAGCAATTCAGTAAAGGTCAACGCTTCCTCATGGGGTCATTTTAGGGCCTAGGACCTCCAGTAAAGGGTAAAATACTCTTCTTGGTTGTGGGAACAACATATCCAACGATGAGGACCCCATGCCCAAAGATGTCCCCCTTGCAACTGTTTCAACTTTGGGTCAGCCTACATGTAAAAGTGCCCAAAGTTGAAGGGCAGAGCTTCAACTTCAGCTACCCAGTACCCAAGGTTGAAGCCCTTCAACTTTGGGCAGATCTACAAGCTCGTAGTGCGGCACCGAGTGCTACGCTACGAGCTTGCAGATCTGCTATTTTTCAGTGGGGTACATTTAATCACTGGTCCTGGGTCAATCCAAGGGCCTACCACTCCACTCTCTTGATATGTTGTTCCCCAACTATTGGAGAGTATTTAGGCCTTTTACTGGAGGTCCCAGCCCCTAAAATGACCCCAGGAGGAAGTGTTGACCTTTACTGAATTGCTTCAGTTTGAGTTCATTTGAGCACCTAAATTCAGATTTGGGCACCGTAGCATGTGGTTTTTAAGTGGTGGGCCTCTGGTCATCCTAGGGGCTAGAACAGGGGTGCCCACACATTTATGACGTGAGATCTACTTTCAAAATGACCAGCTCAACAAGATCTACCCACTGAAAAAAGAAGTGTACCATTGCTGAAAATAGTTTAAATATATAATGTACCTGGGGGGGCTTTGGAATAGGGAGAAAATATGACAGGCAGTTTGCTGTCATATTTCCTCCCCGTATTTAACTTAAACGCCCAATGCATTCTCAATGGCAATAGCACAAACTTTGGCATGCTACTAGTCCTACATACTTACACCTAGAAACCCCATTCAAACCTATTTAGGTTCATCTTACGGTGGACATGTTTGCCTGAAAATAACTCTTTGAAATGTTTCATAGTTTTAGAAATATAGTGCTTTCAAATTTGAGACATTTATAATGGGGCTCAATGGCAGCTCTATGGCACGTCAAAAAATTACTTTCACCTAGAAACTCTATTCACACATTTTATAATTCAGCTTACTGTGGAGACACATGCTGGAACTTTTTACTTTGAAATGATTTGTAGTTTCTGAGTTATTTAACTTAAACGCCCAATGCATTCTCAATGGCAATAGCACAAACTTTGGCATGCTACTAGTCCTACAATGTAGGACTTTCCCTGGACCTTCTAGCCGCTAGAAGGTCCAGGGAAAGGCCTACATACTCTCCAAGAGTTGGGAAAGAACATATCAAGAGAGTGGAGTGGTAGGCCCTTGGATTGACCAGTGGATGCAATGTACCCCACTTTGAGGTGTCACGTCTTAGGCCTAGATTTAGGGTAGGATTGAACCAGTCACATTGTAGCCATACAAAGGCCTGGGGTTCCCAGATTGTAAAATGTTGTTCCTCCATCTTGGGAGAGTATGTAGGCCTTTCACTGGACCTCCTAGCCACTAAGATGACCACAGGCCCACCACTTAAAGACCACATGTTAGGGTGCCCAAATCTGAAGTTAGGTGGTCAAATGAACTGAAACTGAAGCAATTCAGTAAAGGTCAACGCTTCCTCATGGGGTCATTTTAGGGCCTAGGACCTCCAGTAAAGGGTAAAATACTCTTCTTGGTTGTGGGAACAACATATCCAACGATGAGGACCCCAGGCCCAAAGATGTCCCCCTTGCAACTGTTTCAACTTTGGGTCAGCCTACATGTAAAAGTGCCCAAAGTTGAAGGGCAGAGCTTCAACTTCAGCTACCCAGTACCCAAGGTTGAAGCCCTTCAACTTTGGGCAGATCTACAAGCTCGTAGTGCGGCACAGAGTGCCACGCTACGAGCTTGTAGATCTGCTATTTTTCAGTGGGGTACATTTAATCACTGGTCCTGGGTCAATCCAAGGGCCTACCACTCCACTCTCTTGATATGTTGTTCCCCAACTCTTGGAGAGTATTTAGGCCTTTTACTGGAGGTCCCAGCCCCTAAAATGACCCAGGAGGAAGTGTTGGCCTTTACTGAATTGCTTCAGTTTGAGTTCATTTGAGCACCTAAATTCAGATTTGGGCACCGTAGCATGTGGTTTTTAAGTGGTGGGCCTCGGGTCATCCTAGGGGCTAGAACAGGGGTGCCCACACATTTATGACGTGAGATCTACTTTCAAAATGACCAGCTCAACAAGATCTACCCACTGAAAGAATAAGTGTTGAAAATAGTTTAAATATATAATGTAGGCCTACCTGGGGGGGCTTTGGAATAGGGAGAAAATATGACAGGCAGTTTGCTGTCATATTTCCTCCCCGTATTTAACTTAAACGCCCAATGCATTCTCAATGGCAATAGCACAAACTTTGGCATGCTACTAGTCCTACATACTTACACCTAGAAACCCCATTCAAACCTATTTAGGTTCATCTTACGGTGGACATGTTTGCCTGAAAAGAAATCTTTGAAATTTTTCATAGTTTTAGAAATATAGTGCTTTCAAATTTGATAAATTTATAATGGGGCTCAATGGCTCAATACTGTGAAGACAAATGCTGGAACTTTTTACTTTGAAATGATTTGTAGTTTCTGAGTTACTTAAACGCCCAATGCATTCTCAATGGCAATAGCACAAACTTTGGCATGCTACTAGTCCTACAATGTACCTGTAAGGAGCATGTCTTGAGTGTACAGGGTTTGATGAGGGCCCAGGTAGGGCCGGACCTTCATTTTCGGGCCTGCCCTGTTGAGAACTGTAGTTTTCGTCGGCTGCCGGGCGCGGCTGCACTAATAACTTTGGGGCAGGCCCGTCTAGAGTTTGAATGGACAGATGGGCCTGTTGAGAACCCTAGTTTTCCCGGCTGCCGGGCGCGGCTGTACTAAGTACTTTGGGGCAGGCCCGTCTAGAGTTTGAAATTTGAATGGACAGGTATAAGTCAAAAGGGACTAAAATGGAGACATCGAAGAGGAAGGATGGATGGGGAAAGATCATCATGGAATGTCCATATATGGAGATCTAAGGGTTTGAGGTTTGAGGTCAGATGTAGAGTCGCTGGCCAATAGTGATGACATCAGGGATTTCCATATGGCTTAACTGTGACAGCAGGTCGTATTTACTATGACATTAGGGTCTCCACAGCTCCATCCCTGATGATGTCACATGATGTCATGAGACCGGGTGGGCACCATATAAGGTGCCATGCTCGATTCCATAGTTAACTGCGACCTTCTGTCGCAATACAAAGGTACCTTTTACTCCCTAGCAATGCCTTACCAACAGAAACTCAGGAAATAAATACCGTAGGTCGTTTGTTATGATACTTTACAAACATTGTCTTTTTTGAGTGGTGTAAACCACTCCTACAACTGGCTTTGTTAGTTTGTCTGTCTGTCTGTTCGTACCAAAAAATGAGCATGGTTGCTATGGTCACCCAGTTCACACGGGTGTGATTTCATTACGTCAGACATTACGTCAGACCACAGCTGATCAGTCTATATAAGACCTTACACCACTCAGTTCACACAGGTGTGATGTTTTAAAATAATTACCATATTTTGCACTACATTTATGATGATTTATCATCTCAATCAATAGTTGAACTTTTCCTCCAACAAAAATCTCATGGTTTGATAACTGAGGCAATTATATTATATGTTCTCTTCATCATCATCATCATCAATATTTCACACATTGCGTCTCGTTAATTATTATCAGCTGATATTTGCATAATATGTATAATATATGATATGTAATATCGGAAAATATATTTATCGGTTTGAATTAATTTAAATTTCTCCCAAATTTAGGATAATGTTTATTTTTCTTTGGAAAACCTTACATTTATGAATGCATCCAGTGGGGCATCACAATAAAAGTAGGCATAATGTGTTAATTCCATGACCGCATATATCAGTTTATTTCGGTTGATATCGCCATCGGAAATTAGGAGTTGGACAATAATATCGGACATCCCTAATACCCTATGATATGAATAATAATAACAGAGGAGCGTATCACACATAACTGTAGTCCCAGTTCTCAGAAGGTGACACACCTGTTTCCTGTTCCAATCCATTTTCCCATAGCTTCGGTTTGATAGGCTCAGCAGCAGGTTTGAACTGGAAACGCAAAGGACACCTTCACATGTCATTAGGAAACATGTGTGCCAGTACTAGTACAGTTATGCACAATGCCTATTGAGTTGATGATGATTTATAGCGCCCTATCATCACTTTTGTAGCCCTCATCCTAATCAGTGTATTTTCAGGCTCATGCTATTCTATTATTTACTGCCGGTAACTGTCAGTAACAACCGTGGTGGTGCCAGGAGAAGGGGTGGCAACTGCCGGGGAAACTGGGGGGATTGAGACACTCGACTGCCGCTCATTTCCGCGGCAGTGCGTTGGTCCGACATGCGTTGCGTCGTGCTTGCGGTTAGGGTTAGGGTAAGGGTTTGGGGTAGAGTGTCGGACTGATGCCGCGATAAACACTGTCGCCTGCCGCGGGTGTTCCGCGGCTGCCATGCGTTGCGTCGTGCTTGCGGTTACGGTTAGGTCTAGAGTTTGGGGTAGAGTGTCGGACTGATGCCGCCGAGAAACACTACCGCCTGCCGCGGGTGTTCCGCGGCTGATGCCATGCGTTGCGTCGTGCTTGCGGTTACGGTTAGGTCTAGAGTTTGGGGTAGAGTGTCGGACTGATGCCGCCGAGAAACACTACCGCCTGCCGCGGGTGTTCCGCGGCTGATGCCGTTGCTGGAAAATGCACTCTCTCTCTCTCTCCAGCTCCAGCAGAGAACTCCAGACTTCCCTCTCCAGAGCAACATTAGTAACTTCATCCTGGGAGATCCTGAGGCGGTCCCTGCAGATATTGGAGATATAAACCCTCCAACTCATCCTTGGTCTGCCCCGGGGGTCTCTCCCCAGCGGGATGTGCATCGAGGACCTTCCTAGGGAGACGCCTGAGAGGCATCCTAACCAGATGCCCGAACCACCTAAGCTGGGCAGATTTTATTTGATTTATTTGGTTTGCGCAACAGAGCATTTATACACATACATATTATACTAGTTCTTTCTTTCCAATGGAAAGATGACCGATAGTTGTTGTCCCTTTACCCAACACAAGGAGAGAGAGCGAGCTGGCGTTGATTGCAGTCAAATGGCGTGGTGGTGTTTCTGAAGCCGTGAGAATGCAATCAGCTGTTAGACTTCCTCTGCTGCACTCACACTTCCCTGTTGTTTTTGCCTTCATTTCCTCCTTTCCACCATGTAGTCTCCAGAAACAACAGCCAGCGAGGCTTTCCATGGACCATGTAGTCTCCTCCATGGACCATGTAGTCTCCTCCATGGACCATGTAGTCTCCAGAAACCTTTCCATGGACCATGTAGTCTCCTCCATGGACCATGTAGTCTCCTCCATGGACCATGTAGTCTCCTCCATGGACCATGTAGTCTCCAGAAACCTTTCCATGGACCATGTAGTCTCCTCCATGGACCATGTAGTCTCCTCCATGGACCATGTAGTCTCCAGAAACCTTTCCATGGACCATGTAGTCTCCTCCATGGACCATGTAGTCTCCTCCATGGACCATGTAGTCTCCAGAAACCTTTCCATGGACCATGTAGTCTCCTCCATGGACCATGTAGTCTCCTCCATGGACCATGTAGTCTCCTCCATGGACCATGTAGTCTCCAGAAACCTTTCCATGGACCATGTAGTCTCCTCCATGGACCATGTAGTCTCCAGAAACCTTTCCATGGACCATGTAGTCTCCTCCATGGACCATGTAGTCTCCTCCATGGACCATGTAGTCTCCTCCATGGACCATGTAGTCTCCTCCATGGACCATGTAGTCTCCAGAAACCTTTCCATGGACCATGTAGTCTCCTCCATGGACCATGTAGTCTCCTCCATGGACCATGTAGTCTCCAGAAACCTTTCCATGGACCATGTAGTCTCCTCCATGGACCATGTAGTCTCCTCCATGGACCATGTAGTCTCCTCCATGGACCATGTAGTCTCCAGAAACCTTTCCATGGACCATGTAGTCTCCTCCATGGACCATGTAGTCTCCTCCATGGACCATGTAGTCTCCAGAAACCTTTCCATGGACCATGTAGTCTCCTCCATGGACCATGTAGTCTCCTCCATGGACCATGTAGTCTCCTCCATGGACCATGTAGTCTCCAGAAACCTTTCCATGGACCATGTAGTCTCCAGAAACCTTTCCATGGACCATGTAGTCTCCAGAAACAACAGCCAGCGAGGCTTTTCATGTGTCAGTGGCAACAGTATACATGAGGCCTGCGCACGCAAACATGTGTGGGCCACACACCAGCACGTTGGCGGTTCTACACATGCAAATCTACATGGGCTATGAGTAAAGCTATGATAAAGGCCTGGTTTTCTGCTTGGAACTTGGAAGCAACCATATCTAGATGTCATGATATGGCTGTTGGCTATGTTTTAATTCATGACCTCAAAATCATAGTTTATTTTCATCTTGTCATTTCAGGGTTTGTTGTAAAGTGTAAACGACACCAACTGCACTAAAGGAAATTGTTTAAGAATCGAATTTAAGAAAGAATTGAATGTTCAAAATGAGCTATGGATTAGAGATGTAAGACTATTATGCAAAAACATTACTGACCTTTATGTCTGTCCACATTATGTATTATGTTTCAGCGGTTGTACTTGTAACTTCACATTGTGACTTCAGGTCATCTATAGCAAGTGTTCCCAAACTTTTCATGCTAATCACTAATCATATGAGACCCCCACCATGACAAGCACTTGCAGGCATTTGACTTCCACAGATAAATATTGTGAAAATAGTCGAAGTACTTGTGAGCTTTTAGATCGGCTATTTTCACAATGTTTGTCTTTCTTATGTAATATTTGACAATTTGGCCAATTAGGTATTAAAAAGGTCTTAAAAGTAATTAAATTGTCACCTTAGAAATGTGCATACACCCATGGACTGTATGTTGGTTTGTTTACTGTTGAATGAGAACCTCCCAACCCACACACACACACACACACACACACACACACACACACACACACACACACACTCACACACACACAAATAATAATAATGTGGGGGCCCAGTTTGGGAACCACTGATCTCTAGGGATCAGGGTTGTGGATGTCCTGTCCTCCACACAGGCCAGTCAGCAACGCCACAGTCGCTCCACTGCTTTTCACTCATTAATATTCTGTCAGTCGGTCAGACTGTCTTAGTCCGGCAGCCGAGGTGGACGGGTGGGAAATTTGGTATATAGTTTTTTTTATTGGCCTAAAATATAGTCTATACATTCATGAATCCACTTGCTGACCGGCTGAACGTATTGGGCAATTTTCTTTATAGGGGTTTCTTGTGACCCTACCATTAACATCCTATGGCAGGCAAAAATGTTGAACTTTGCTTTTGGTTTAAGTAGTAATGTGACATGTCAAACTAGGGGGTTTTCATGATTCTGAATCCATTCCAAGCATTAGTTTTGCACAAAATACACTCCTTGGGCTATAAACGGCACATTTGGGCAAGTGGCTATGGCTGCTTTTAGCCCAAGGAGTGTATTTTGTGCAAAACGAATGCTTGGAATGAATTCAGAATCATGAAAAACCCCTAGTTTGACATGTCACATGCTACTTAAAGCAAAAGGAAAATTTGACATTTTTGCCAGCCATAGGATGTTAATGGCAGGGTCACAAGAAACTCCTATAAACAGCCGGTCAGCAAGTGGATTCATTAATGTATGTATATAGATAATATTTTAGGCCAATAAAAAAGACTATATACCAAATTTCCCGCTTTAAACCAAAGAAGCCTGTTGGCTGCCGGACTATCTGGCTGTCTCACTTGGATCAGTGGGTGCAAGAGGGTTGCCCCATGTTAGTAATCTGGCTACATTGCTTTTCCAACAAAGCAGTGTTTTGGACAGCGGTCACCAGTCGCTGTTAATTGTCTCCACCAGGCCGAAGGCATGGGGAGAGAGTATGTTTTGCACTCCGTCCGTGTGTGTGTGTGTGTGTGTGTGCGTCCGTCCTTCCTTCCGTCCGTCTGTTACCAGCTAATCTCTGCCACCGTTGGCCCGATCCATGCCAAACTTTGCACACACACTCCCTGGATGCCAACGACGAACCTCTGCCCCAAATATTCCTCAACGGCCTGTTATAGCGCCACCATGAGGCCCATTTAGGCAAAACACATTTCTGTAGATTACTCGTACACATTTTATCCATACATCACACAATTCGGTATACACTATCTAGTGTATCATGTGATCAACACGGATCTGCACCATTTCCCATCTTCCATCCTGATTGGCTAAGATTGCCTTCCAATGCTCACATGATTGGTCCGTTTCGAACAAAATGCCACAAATCACAAACACAGTGTGCAATTTCCGTGAAATTATACACGCACATTTCCACTAGGCCGAGGACGACATGCCACTCATTTCTTCCACAAATCAGCCTCAAGGTGGCGCTATAACAGGCCAATTCCTGTTTTTAGCTATAACTGCATCGATCTGTATACAACTTATGTATGCGCACTCCCTAGAGGCCATGGAAAAACATTGTCCCTGCATCCCTCCACATCTGCCGGTTATAGCGCCACCATGAGGCCGATTTCTGCAAAACACATTGCTTATGTTAGTCGCACAGATTTCATTCAAATGTCACGCAAATCGGTACACATGATCTCTGTAGTCATGTGATCAAGACGAGTCTGTTGGATTTCTCAGATTCTACACTGATTGGCTAACATTGCCTTCCAAAGTTTTCAGGAGTGGCCCGTTTTGTACGAAATGCTGCACATGTCCTGCTCATCCTGAATTCTATCCTCATGCTATGAGTGATCTGGCTCAGCATTTCCTCAACAAAATGAAGAAAATTGTTGCAAAATAACAACAAAAAAACATGTTTATATTACTCCTAAACATTTTGCCAAACATCTCACACAGTCCTATCCTCCTGGTGGAGACCTGTGCCCAGAAGGGCACTTTTTCTAGTTGTCGTCCTGTTTTTCTTTCGCGCTGCGTTCCTCAGTGCACAAAGCTTCAGACGTCTGGCTTATACTGTTGGATATATCCAGTCTCTGCTCTCTCTCTCTCTCACACCCACACAGAATATTTTTTTATTTTCATAAAAGGAAGTTGGCAAGGACCCTTAGGAAATTCCCCCAGCAACATCATACTTTCCTCCTAGGCTGGAGGGTCAAAAATGGACACATAAAAAGATAAAAAGGACTCTGTATGTTTAACCAAATTAAATAAAACCCCCAAATGGATTTGCGATGAAGCCCCAAGCTCAAACCATGCCTGTGAAATCCATCATGGTTTTCACTAGCTTTCCCTGGCGATTAAACATTGGCTGGAACGTCAGCATGTGCTCCAAATCAAAACCAAAATTCATTCTGGCCCAACACGCTTGTGTGCTCTCAGAAAGTGTCTCAGTCGCTAAACCCATGATTTATAAACGTTTATCTCACCACACTGGCTGAATCAAAGGGCTGGGAAAAGGGAACAAATTAACAGAAAGGTATTTAGCCTTTCAGAGAGACCTAATTTTGCCAACCGCGCTATTCATAAAGCCACAGTACATAATTATGGTTTTTATAGCTGTATAAACTATTATGTTACCTTGTAATTTCATGGTTATGCACGTAGTAATTTGGAGACCCCAGTTTTTCTTTGGCTTTGTTTGTTTGCATATTTGTGCAAGACATTATGCTTTTATGAAAACACAGCTGTATTTTTTGCTGGATGTGGCTTTTTACATTTGTATCTAAAAGGTAAATCTAGGGCCACAAATGGAGCCCTCTGTGAAGAGTGATAACCACTGAACTCAACCTATCAATATAGGCTGCAACAGCTGCTTTTGATAGCTGAGAGGATGCAAGCCTGAAAGTGAAGTTTAATTTTAAAATGAAATGCCAATGATTAACCGCACTTTCAACCGGGCATCCCTACTTTGGGCATGACATGTTTGGAAAACATTGTCAAAATGGTCAAAGGTGTAAAGAAATGTTTAAAAATAAAAGTATACTGGGCGTATGACAAAGTAAATGGGTAATTTGTATCAATATTTGTGAGTATATCTACAAGTCAATTCATCCATATTTGGGAGCATTAAGAGTGTCTGTGGACCTTAATTATTAACTATTCTGATCCAGTAGCATCCGTCAAAATAACAGACATGTGTATTTTGTGAGTGTGTGACGTGTGGCCGTTTAAGTCACAAGAATTTTACGAGAAACAGTGTAGTTAAAGTGCACTAATTAAAGTGCGGGGTGCATTGTACTGTGAGACTCATTTAAAACCATCTGTAGGCGAACTACGCCACCCTTGGATTAAAAGAGTCAAGGGAACTCTGACTCTCAACAATAAAAGGACACTCAGGTTCGATATTAAAACCAGTTTAAAAAGAGCAATAAATTAAGGAAAACCATAGAAAGACTGAAACGGGATTAATGTGGGTGATTACAACAATAATTTGATTTGCCTTATACAGGGGCACACTAAAATGGCCAATAGAAAATACAAATGATAAAAACACCCTAAGCCTAAAACCCCAACACATCCTATATAACTAAAATCCTAACCAAAACAAACAAAACAATTAAAAAGGTCCGGAGAGCAACGTGCAAAAGAACAATGTGCAAAATAGCAAGGGGAGGTTGTGCAGGCAGTCAGGGAAGGGGGTACTCTTCTACGCCTCTTGTAGTCACTGAAACACAATAAAATAGACGCCAGTTCATCTGGTCCGGGGCACTCTACATTCACAGCTCAACAGCAAGGTTCACGTGGATAGTACTGCGGTTGGGTACTTACAGGCGCCCCAGGCTTATTACACCTGGGCCGATCTGTCTCTGGCTTGCAGTATTGTAACCTCTCCGCCGCAACGCCGCCTCGCCTCTGGTTGGACTGGAACAATCACTTCTGGCTCCTCACAACGGATCCTCCATCCAGCGTCTTCCTAAAGTGCGTAGTGCCACCGCCTTCCCTATAAACACATCCCCTGCTCTCCGTCAGTTCATTACTTGCACATCCAACTCTCCTCTCGAAACCTCTCCACTGCTTTCCGTCTCTCGTCTTCAACACTTCTGCTGTGTGCATCTTCCGTTCCATTGCTCTCTTTACTGCCGTTTTCCTGGCTTGCCGTCCGGCGGTCCCTCTCGCTGGTTTGGTCTCTTGCCTTTTTCTCGGTCTCTCCCGGCGCCGTCATCTTCTTCCATTCAGAGTCCTGACGGGGCCTCCACCCAACAACCAACCGGTGCTATCAAAACCACCGAAACCAGTCGCAAGAAAACAGTCGCAGGCCGCATGCAGGCTCCGAGCCCAGGCCCGCTGGGCCGTCACTGGAACCCCCATTCAGAACAATCTGCTGGACATGTACTCCCTGCTCAAGTTCCTGCGTTGTGCTCCTTTTGACGAGTACAAGCTGTGGAAGGCTCAGGTAGACAACGGTATACCTTCCCGACCGGACCTGTGAGGTCCACCGGGTCAAGCTGTCAGAGGATGAGATGGCTGTTTACAATGTGGTCTTCGCTCAGTCAAGGTCTACTCTACAAAACTACCTCAATAGATACGAGGGAAACGGGGCACGGTGGCACAGTTGGTAGTGCTGTCGCCTCACAGCTAGAAGGTCCTGGGTTCGATTCCCGCTCGGGACGCTGTGGGTGCTGGCGGCGTGTTTCCTCCTCCGCGTCATCAGTGCCCATACCCGAGGCGGGGTTGGCGAAAGGGCCTTTCTGTGTGGAGTTTGCATGTTCTCCCCGTGGCCCCTAGGGTAGGTACCCTCACAAAAAACATGCAGTAATCCTGGTCTCTAAACTGCCTCCCCCTGGCCAGCCGGGGCGCCTGATGGAGGGGAAAGGAACTGGTTGGAATAACGTGTTCCTTCCACGCGCTACGTCCAACCAGGGAAACTCCCCCCTGTCAGGTGTAAAGGAGCAACTTATTCAACAAAGGAAAGAGCTATTACATCTGCATCTCTGGTTTCACACAAAACGCAAGGTATAGCTTGTATTATTCCTCCTATTACGCTTATAGGTGTAGTAGTCCCTTTAGGACCCTGTTTAAAACCCATTTTGGGTGGGAACTTTGTGTTTTAAACATGTTATAATTTAGCTATTGAAAAAAAAGCAGATCTACAAGCTCCGGCGCGCTACAAGCTTGTACAGTAGGTCTGCTATTTTTGAAAATCGTGAAAATGTGGCCCCTAGCACAAATCTTTGAATATATATTCTTTCAGAGCCAACGTTTTTAACTCAAATCTGGGGGTGGGGGTCCCTGGAACAACATTTTTATTTTTCAGATGGGGGTCAGTGGCCAAATCCTTGACATTAAACTGTTTGAGAACCACTGATACAGAAACATGATGTTTTTCAGATAACTGTCAGAATTTAGAAGACCTTTGTAGATTCGTCCTCTGGTCTAAATGGGTTAACTTTTTTGAATTTGGGATACCGCCTTCCCGAAGACAAAAAGGGTAAACCGGGTCCAGAAAGGGGCTAGGGCTATCCGCTAGGCTATACCCACACCATATTCATAGATGTGTTAATGTTTGGGACTTGCATGATGTCTAAAGGAAGTTGTATTAATGTTGTAACCTTCCTTTAGTGTGAAACCATCCCACTGCATAAATCATGCAGACTCCATGGTGGAACTTCAAGCGATCACACATGATCTTCGTGAACAGAATCACAGGTTATACTACCGTTGTGTTGTGGGGAAGGCCGCGGGACAGAAGTGGTGTGGACATGTGCACTGGACTCCAGCAGAGAAGGAGAATCAAAACCCGTTATCATCCGACAGACCACTTCAGCCCTCTTTCCTGCAACCGGTTCGAAACCCTTTCGCGGCTCCGGACAAGACGCACCGCCAGGACTCTGAATGGAAGAAGATGACGGCGCCGGGAGAGACCGAGAAAAAGGCAAGAGACCAAACCAGCGAGAGGGACCGCCGGACGGCAAGCCAGGAAAACGGCAGTAAAGAGAGCAATGGAACAGAAGATGCACACAGCAGAAGTGTTGAAGACGAGAGACGGAAAGCAGTGGAGAGGTTTCGAGAGGAGAGTTGGATGTGCAAGTAATGAACTGACGGAGAGCAGGGGATGTGTTTATAGGGAAGGCGGTGGCACTACGCACTTTAGGAAGACGCTGGATGGAGGATCCGTTGTGAGGAGCCAGAAGTGATTGTTCCAGTCCAACCAGAGGCGAGGCGGCGTTGCGGCGGAGGTTACAATACTGCAAGCCAGAGACAGATCGGCCCAGGTGTAATAAGCCTGGGGCGCCTGTAAGTACCCAACCGCAGTATTATCCACGTGAACCTTGCTGTTGAGCTGTGAATGTAGAGTGCCCCGGACCAGATGAACTGGCGTCTATTTTATTGTGTTTCAGTGACTACAAGAGGCGTAGAAGAGTACCCCCTTCCCTGACTGCCTGCACAACCTCCCCTTGCTATTTTGCACATTGTTCTTTTGCACGTTGCTCTCCGGACCTTTTTAATTGTTTTGTTTGTTTTGGTTAGGATTTTAGTTAGTTAGTTATATAGGATGTGTTAGGGTTTTAGGCTTAGGGTGTTTTTATCATTTGTATTTTCTATTGGCCATTTTAGTGTGCCCCTGTATAAGGCAAATAAAATTATTGTTGTAATCCCCCACATTAATCCCGTTTCAGTCTTTCTATGGTTTTCCTTAATTTATTGCTCTTTTTAAACTGGTTTTAATATCAAACCTGAGTGTCCTTTTATTGTTGAGAGTCAGAGTTCCCTTGACTCTTTTAATCCAAGGGTGGCGTAAAAGGTCCGGAGAGCAACGTGCAAAAGAACAATGTGCAAAATAGCAAGGGGAGGTTGTGCAGGCAGTCAGGGAAGGGGGTACTCTTCTACGCCTCTTGTAGTCACTGAAACACAATCAAATAGACGCCAGTTCATCTGGTCCGGGGCACTCTACATTCACAGCTCAACAGCAAGGTTCACGTGGATAATACTGCGGTTGGGTACTTACAGGCGCCCCAGGCTTATTACACCTGGGCCGATCTGTCTCTGGCTTGCAGTATTGTAACCTCTCCGCCGCAACGCCGCCTCGCCTCTGGTTGGACTGGAACAATCACTTCTGGCTCCTCACAACGGATCCTCCATCCAGCGTCTTCCTAAAGTGCGTAGTGCCACCGCCTTCCCTATAAACACATCCCCTGCTCTCCGTCAGTTAATTACTTGCACATCCAACTCTCCTCTCGAAACCTCTCCACTGCTTTCCGTCTCTCGTCTCTCTCTGTCGGCGTTCTGTCAAACATTTGTGCGCCGCGCCTGTGTGTCGGGGACACTCCCATCGACTGACCTCGGCACCGGATTGGCCGAGAGCTCTACTACTGTCCCAGCTGATCGCTACCTACATCACACGGCTGCTGTCCATAGTCATTTAGAGTCCTGGGTGCCGTGTCAGAAAACAATCATTAGGGAAACCAATAAATGCACACACAACCAAAATGTAATAATCAAACAAAACATGATCAACTCAAAAGCATGCATATCACACTGGCAAAATCATAAATCAAATAGAGCACATCAAAATAACACAGCAAACAAGGAAATAACGGTAATAAAAAGAAAAGCATGTTTTCTGCCTGCTGACAAGTGCACCTCTTGACTGATCTACAAGTTAACTTTCATTGTTACGTTCAAAGCAGAGATTAATTCTGCACAATTGATTGCTTAAAGTAAAGTTAAACCTTCTCTTGTATATTAGTGGGTTACTAGGCAGCCTTCCAACTATTTTCGACAAGCGACACCATCACACCTAAACTGGAGGAGAAATTAGGCTTCAGGAAGTAGCTTAGATTAGAACACGGTGTGTACCAATAAGACTGTGGGACCTCATCTTGTAGATGCATCCGCTTTTCCAACGTGAGATATATGCAGGACAAGACTTTGCATTACAGCTGCACTCCTGCAGCGTGTTTGTGGCAGGTAGTCTAGTCCAGGGGTTCTCAACCCGTGGGTCGCGACCCCCCGGGGGGTCGCCAAAGCATTTCCGGGGGTCCCTGGCCAAAAACGTTGAGAACCCCTGGTCTAGTCTAGTACATTGAGGATTTTATTAATGTAGAAATTGGAAAATGTAGAAATTATGGGATTTCTTTGGGCGGCAGTGTTGTGGGGGCCGACAGGATGTTGGAGAGAGGACAGGGCAGCTGTCTCTTCAGACTGTATTTTCTTTATTTAGTGAGACAGTAGGTCAGCGGACGCTGGCTGAGATGGACAAGAATGTAGACATCGGCAAAATGGTCTGGTGGGATTTGATCCCAAGTTCCCAACATGTGTCTCCAGAAGTGGATATACTATCCTCACTATTATGATGTCAACATCCATGGATATGGACATGTATGCAGCAAGAGTTGCTGTTCATTTATTTGTATAAGCAATCAGTAGTGTGTCCAGGGGGCGGCCTTGGGTGTCCAGGGGGCGGCCTTGGGTGTCCAGGGGGCGGCCTTGGGTGTCCCAAAGATCTGACTGGTCACCCCCAGGTACCTACCTACCCATTACACACTGTTTTTGCACACACTTTATATTGCCTTAAAGCAATATAAGTTGTACTTATCAAATATCCCCCTGTTTGGACTGGTAAGACTGGTACAACACACGCACGCACGCACGCACGCACGCAGACACACACCAATAGTATACCGGTATCAACTCCCAAACATGAGTGTTTTTTTTCGTACTGCCACCAGGGGGCCCTAGTTCTCTAGTTCTTCAGGCAATAATAGAGGCATTACAGAATTCCACATCTCCCTCTTCTGAGAACTGGTGGCTCATAGTTTAACTGAATGAAGCCACAAATCTGATAGCTCTGCTTGACATCTGGAGCAGAACTTTTATTTGACATGGACACTTAGGCTGTGATTTTTAATATTATGGTCATTCTTGTTTTGCTGGAAGCAAGTGCACATAATGAAGTTCTTTGGGTTAGGTCAGTTTTTTTCAGCTTTTCTTGCTATGACATCACAAGGATATTGTGTTGGAGCAGCTGTAGGAAAAGCAGAGGTGAGATGGAGAGGTCATAAATCTTCCCCCGCTCACAATGGTGTTGGCTTACCAACTGAGTGACACGACTTCAAAGAGAACCCCTGTCTTCAAATGGTCTTCAAATGAACTTGTTGCTGTTCATTGACACAGGTTTAGCTTGGCCAGCTGTCTCGTGTGTGTGTGTGTGCGTGTGTGCGTGTGTGTGTGTGTGTGTGTGTGTGTGTGTGCGTGCGTGCGTGCGTGCGTGCGTGCGTGCGTGCGTGCGCGGAGGGCCAAGAGAGCCAGTCTGGAGGGCGAGGTTACAGTGCAAATGACCTTTTCAGAATCAGTTTACTGGCCAAGTATGTTCACAGATGAGGAATTTGACTCGCATAGGGCTATCACTTTCTGACTTTCACAATGAACAAAAACTGTGTAAAGTAGGCTATAGAAAGATATAGATAAGTACTTCGAAACAGCACCGCCTGAAACCCAGATATCAACTATAGCAGTGGTTCCAAACCCTTTTTCTTTGAACCCACCACACACCCTCCCTTCTTACAACTGACAAAAGCTGAGACATGCCACTTAAGCCTGGTGTACATCATCATGTGATGAATAGCAAAAATAGCAGTTTATAGGCTCGCATTGCAATGCATTGACAAGGCGTTATGCATTTGATGTCAACACCCACGTTTTCTAGCCGAGGGATGACCACTCATTATGTGTTTTTGGGGTATGTAGGTAATAAAGACATTCAAAACCATTACAATACAACATGGGTAAATGAAACCTGCTAGGGCTCAACTAATTCGTGGTTATAATTGGCTCCAGCTGCTATTCAACCAGTTCTTTATGGAGGACTTGAAGTTAACAACAGAGCTAATCGACTTAATGCTTACAGGTAACCCATTCCCCATAACTGCTGCAGTGTATATATAAAACAAATATTAAGTTGATCCTTAAAATCCACCCCAGAACACATCTTCTCCCTGCACATTTTATTTGCATCTTCTTTTTAAGGATCTATAGGGATGGTCTGGAGCAGTCAGGACTCCCACACATCTGGTGGAAACTGGGAAGTCATGACAAAAACAAGACTGGGTCCAATAATGGTTTAAGGTGGATCTCGGACTTCATGTGGTCAGTCTATGACGCCAGTCGTCTATGATGTATCTATTATGACATATGCCTCCTTATTTGGGCAACCTATTTTGACTGCCACCATTCACTTCTTTGGCTTGGTTCTGAAAGAGTCTAATCGATGTCTAGCGATGATGTCATCCGTGTCCAAATTTGGACAATCTGCGCTCTTTGACTTCCATTAAATCTATCTTATCTAACTATAAATGCACCAAGTCTCTCTCTCTCTCTGTGTGTGTGTGTGTGTGTGTGTGTGTGTGTGTGTGTGTGTGTGTGTGTGTGTGTGTGTGTGCACGTCTGTAATCCACGTAACTCGAGAACCGTTCGCCCCGCCGACTTCAAATTCGACACATGCGTTCCACACCCCCACAGGGAGTGCAGTGCCCAGTGTCAAGCCGGTCGGACCCACGGTTATCCAGAACCGCCACAAAAGGCCTCTGCCCAGGCTCTGGACAGGGCCCCTGCCCAGGCTCCATATATGGAGCTGACCTGTTCTGACATCACAAATATGTAACTTCTGACATCTCCATATATGGAGCTGGCCTATTCTGATATCACAACACTTCATATTTGGGCATGCCTGACAGAACTCCATATATAGGAATAAAGGGATACAGAGAGACAGGTACAGAAATCTCCATTTGGGCATAAAAGTGACAGACAGATATGGGTGGAACTGGTTCTCTGACACAGGTACAGCGGGTATTGCATAGCCGGGTGTGGCATGGATCTCCAACTTCGTTACCGACTCGGTGCTACAGCCGGGCACCGGTCTAGAAGTTCAAATGTATAGAACATAATGTGAAGAGAACATTGTGGGATTATGCATTAGCGTAATGACAGTGCAAACTATAATCATTGTTCTCTCTAAATAAGAGCATCTGCATCTGATGTAATTATACTGTTTCTTTTCCCTTTTTACCTCCTTTATGATGAATTCCTGTTCTGTCCTTTGTCTATATAGAAGTGTCTATTTGTACGTCTCTAAATGTTTTTGATGAATTGAACATGGTGGACCCTATTGGAAACAAGTGTAATGCTTAATTGGGTCGTCCACTCACAGTTAACAAACAGCCTTTGTATTGAGTTTGTGCTTGAAATGTACTGTAATTCTGCAAACTGTTAATACATTTTTCAATCAATCAATCAATCAATCAATTCACAGTAACTACACAATTTGCAGCCTGTGAAAAGATTCAGCTGTTGGTATAAGATTGTTTTCCCTGTTTCCCCTGAATGTAAATTTAAGCCATGATTTTCTTTTCTATAGTCAGTATCTTGTTACAATAACTTGTTACAATAGCGATGACTACAGTTTAGGATTCTAAAAACGCCTTCTAAATCCTGACCTACGTTTTCTGAAAAAATTACAAAAATGTTTTGATTGCTATATATACTGTAGCAACAACAACCCCAAAAGGGGTTGCCGTCCTGAAGAGTAAAACAACACCAAAAGGGGTTCCCATCCTGGATTTTATGTTGTATGAAAAAACACGCCTTAAAAAGTGTAAAAATGAGGCAGTTTCCAAATTCATCAAGCTCCTATACTACGTAGTACGACCCACGCCTCTTGTCTGCATGCCTATTCTTTCACCAACTCCCTCCTGCTTCTTAACAATTCCCCTCTCTCCTCTCTTTTTACCCTATTCCCCTCTCTCGCCATCGCTCATGTTGGCTGTCTTTCCGTGTCAGAGACTAAGCAAACTGAGTCGTGTGTGAGTGGCTTTGGAGGGGGGAGCGAGAGAGAGAGAGAGAGAGAGAGAGAGAGCAGAGTAGATACATTTAAATACAATTAACTAGTGCATTATAATCATACTTTGGTAAGAATTTATTGAGAGGATAGCCCCTTGAAATTTTAGAGGGGCTCATATATTTAATATATATTTAATGCAATTTACGCTCTACTTATAATAACTTAAGAATATATTACAGCATGGTACAGGGGTTGACATACCTCAATATTTACGGCAAATATCTCAATAGCTATACAATATGACTTATTTTACTTATTTTAAATCCCACAGACATCTAGTGTTGTGTTTATAGCGAAGTAAAGACAGCTGCTTCAGCACTCAAATGCACTTGCCTGTCAGGCAACCTGAAAGCAAACTCCACCTGCACAAACGTTTTATTGAACTGCCACGGGCAGTCGGGCAGTCGTTAGTGTCAACCCCTGATGAGAATTATTTATAATACACTATGATCCTGGACAAAAGAAAAAGTCTGAGTGACGATGCAATTATGAAGTAAGCTTTTATGACAAATGCTTTATAATGTTTTATGATTATTGTTATAAAGCATTGAGTATTTATGAGTGCTTATAACTGTAAGTATATAATGTTATAAGCAGATTCATTAATACCCATATTAGTAATGCTTTATGTTAAACCCTCAAATGGATTGTCTTCAAATTAATGGAGGATAAAGTACTCACATTTCCTTTTTTTATTGGCACACGCCAATAAATCTCCCTTTTTTCATTTCCTTTTTTTTTTATGTTTAGGTCTATATATTTAACAGCAAAAGCACACTTTATTTGGTTGTAGTTTAAAGTTAATTTGACCTACAATGTTACAAAGTCATACATCTCTTTAGTAGGCACACATTTCTTTATTCTAGTAGGCCTATAATTGTAATATTGTACATACATTTCTTTGTCTTTATTTAACACACATTTGGTCCCATCCAACGTGGCCCCCCTTATTGGGCCAGCCCCCCCCCATTCAACATAATTCCCCTGATACTCTAGCTTTCCCCCCGACTCCTCCACACCCACTCACCCACTCCCACAACTCCCATACCCGTATACCCTGTTCTAATAGTGCTGCTGGTGTGCCATAAGGAGGCGAACACTCTGGAGGCCTGCGGATTGAGAGAGAGGGAGAGAGATGCTTCTTTATTTTTTGGGCATGTTTGGCATTACTTAGAAATTATCAACCAGCCATGTTTTCACTGCAGTGCCAGTATATTTCCAGATAGCATTAACCTTAAATAATGCCAATAGACATTCTGATGCCTGATTTAAACTTGGTTGGGCACCGTGTCGAAACGAAAATAGCCAATCTACAAGCTCACAACACGTCGCACTGTAACATATTGTGAGCTTGTAGACCTGCTATTTATGAAGTATAAATCACCCTTAAGGGGTTCTCCTGGGTGTTTCCGGAGTTCTCTGCTTTCACTCTATAGCCAACATAGAACTCTGCTGCAGAGTGAATGTACAGTCCAACATGTTTAGAGGCACAGCTGCTAGAGACCAGCTAAAGCTAGTCTAGTGCATATCTCAAAAGGGAAGGTTTTTTCCCCATCTCTTTTGGTTGGATGTATATAGTTACGGCCCAAAAATGCTGTCAGAGCAAGAGAGAGAGAGTTAGAGCGCAAGAGAGAAGAGAGCGAAATTACTGTAGTGGAAGGCAAACCATAAGGAGACGAAATGAGGGAGAGCGAGGATGAAGGGAGCAAATGGTCTGTGTGAGTGTGAGAAGGAACAATGAGAGTAGGGAATGAGTGAAAGAGTACTACCAGAGAGAGACAGAGAGAGAGAGAAGAGGAGACCTGTCCTGACTGGCCCCGTGGCTAACACAGACATCAGCGAGAGACCAGCATGTGTTTTCCTCAGCTTGGCCAAGGGGGCTTGTCTCCCCCCTCCCCGCAGCCCCCTTGACCCCTCCACTCCTCCACCCTGCAGGCGTGAGTCATCAGACACGCACATATCTCTATTCCTTCCCTTTCCCCGAACCCCCCCCCCCCTCCTCTCTCTCTCTCTCTCTCTCTCTCTCTCTCTCTCTTTTTCGATGTCCTTTCTTTTACGTCTACACTCCTTCCATTCTGATCTCACCTTCCCAAGACTGTCAAGTATCTCTCTCCTTCTCTTCTCTCTCTCTCTCTCTCTCCTCTCTTTTTTGCTCTTTCCCTTTCTCCCTTCTCATCTGTTTCTTGGCGCATCTGGTGAACATGAGCTGTGGAAAGACAACAAACCAGTAATGGGATAAGTGTGTGTGTGTGTGTGTGTGTGTGTGTGTGTGTGTGTGTGTGTGTGTGTGTGTGTGTGTGTGTGTGCGTGTGCGTGCGTGCGCGCATGCTTCTTCTACCCACATGACATCCCTAGCTAGAATATTGGCTTCATTGTAGATAGTTTAGATGTCCACCCAACACATCTCTACTGTTACCATCCTACTATAAAATGCAACACGTGTCTGTACGTGTGTGTACGTCTGTAATCCACGTAATCATATCAAGGAGCTGAGGGGGGATCCATGCCTCTGCTTTTGATATCCCCTGTAATTTTTTTTAATATATTAATTTATTTATTTGAGGACAATTAAATAGCATAATTTGACAAAGGTCATTGCAAATAATGTCTCCCTTTTTCTCACCCTTTTTTAACACATCACAAAACGAAACAAAAAAAACAACGTACAATCCCCCCCAAAGAAAGAACAAGTAAACAGCACCACAAAGCATAACAACAACATAACAAAAAACAATATACAACAAACAAGGTCATGGGTCACATCATGGGTCACAGTCATTGTCATCGTATCGTACACCAGGGAGAAACACTCTCCGTTACAGTTGACCCACATTCTATTTGGTCATTCATTTTTATCGACTTTTTATTGTTTGTTACAGATGCCCATTTGTCATCACCGCAGTGAAGGCTATTGTTTGTTGGGGTATATGTTTAGAAGTAGCTCTCCACTCCACTGTGCGTTGGAAAGCTTCTGTGGCCGAAATGTGTCGATTGGGTGGTGTGCGTGCTGTCGTGTCGGGGCGTAAATTGTAGGGAAACGTCGAAAGCCGACCAAACCTGCTCGGTCGGCTACTGACAGCTACTGCCCGTCAGTAGCAGCGGGGTGGTGGAGAGCTGGGGGGTAAAGGCTCCGTAGAGAAGTAGATCTCTTGAGGAGCAAGCCTAGATAAGACAGAGACATTGCCTGTTGCACATTTTGAACTATGTCAACTCTCAATTCTTATACCGATCAACTTCAAAGCAAAGCAGTAGTACGACTAGCGCAAAAATGTGTTTTTGTTTTGGTCCAAGCTCTCTGAGGACTGCAGGCTCCTGGCGTGTATAGTTATTTCATCTGATTTCCTCTAACACATGCACATAACATGGTGCCATCGGCCAATCGTTTGCAATAGTTTTGTGCGATGTGGCGACCAGAACTTTTGGGCACCAGAAAATCCGACATCATCCGACGTCAAACCAGACTGCCAGTCTGTAGTAGTCTGAAGTAGTCTGTTTGGTGGAGAGCCACCTTAACCCTACTTCTGGTCAGACTGAATTAAACACATTGGGAAATGTAGACTGATATGTTTGATGATTTCCCAATGTAACAATTTCATTTAAAAAGGGTAGAATTGTGTTCCATAATAACCCTGCATCCCTATTTTGTCCAACTGTTTTTAAATTCAAAATTGTTTATTTATTTAAAAAAAATAGCCAATCCCACAACATCTTGTGATGCAAGCGTTGTGAGCTAGATCTGTTGTTTTTGCTATTGCGTTACGTACTACATAGGGAATGGAGCATTGTGCTCAAACATTCTTCTCTGCTTTGGCGGCCTGCTCAAATGACCGTGGTCATGTCACCTTTTCACACTTACGGTAGCAGTTTTGAAATCCTCGTTACAGACACTACACTTAGATTCACAATACTTAATACTGTATGTGTATTAATGAGGCCAGGCACACTTCTTGCTCAGTCCCTCAACCTGCCTTGCACCTTGTGCAGACAGTTTGATAGATCAGAATCGGTTTGGAATTATGGAAGGGGATACAATTGCGCTAAGGCAAATATGTATTAAATACAGCCCTTAAGTATACGCAATGCGCATGCATATCAAACTAGTTTAATACCAGTTGAGTAGGACGCCTGAGGGTGAGAAGCGACCTCACGTGCACGCATCCGCCAGCAGACTGCTTGGCGAGCGCTGGCGCTTTGGCATTGGCAGTCACTGACTGACTGACGGATAGAAATGTACGATTTCATAGTAAATGCGACATGCGGTCACAATAACTGTGTGTGCGTGTGCGTGTGTGTGTGTGTGTGTTTGTGTGTGTGTGTGTGTGTGTGTGTGTGTGTGTGTGTGTGTGTGTGTGTGTGTGTGTGTGTGTGTGTGTGTGTGTGTGTGTGTGCGTGTGTGTTGGCATGCTTGAAGAACATACAACGCCTTTGTCAACCAAGCTGCATCCAAAACCATTTTACATGAGCATGTGAGCCTATGTTTAGAGTGCATGTCAGCACAAATAGCTGTGTGATAAATGTCCCCTGACACTCAAACCACTGAGCTGTCCGTCAAGGGTCACTGAGACCTCTTGGTCTGCCCCTAGACAAGCTCATAAACGGACTCTGTATTTCAAAAGATCCAGCCCTTAGCGGGGTCAGCTCCCACCACAGCACAGTTTGACAAAAGGATTTGGCTTCTCAGAAGGGAGGACAGGAACCACATGGGGGCTAAGTGTATGAGTTGTTTTGTTGAGAGTTTACAAGCCAGGCGCTGCAACATCCCACATCCACCACCAATGCCTGAGCCATCATAACTCACATTGGTCTCTCAGTGGTCACAGTCAGTACTGTACACTGTGTCCTGGCTGTGGATTTGGCTTTGTTCCAGAAGCCCACTCTTTGAGGAGGTTGAGTTTTGGGTTTTCAAGATCAGGTTAGAGTAACCTGAACAGGTAGCAAAGATATCTGGAGGAACGGAAGAAAACAAAACAAACATTCAATCTCACTGACATACTGTACACTGAACATTGCAAAGTCATCACCAGATCATTACAATAGGATGAAGCAGTAAATTCCTTTCCAGTCATACTTTGTGTACACAGAGTATGTTATGTCCTCTGATGTAAATGTGTCTGGTAAAACATGTGAATGGGTTACACTTCCTACTCGGCCTATAAACGGTATAATTATAGTTATAAGAACTCAGAAATATTCATAATGCTTTGAGTTAATAATCATAACACATTATAAAACATTTTATAAACACTTATGGTCAAGGTTTTACTGGTCATCACACAGACCTTTTCTTTTGGCCAGGAACATAGATTTCTCATACTGCAGCTGTAATATTTTGATAATTATATAATAAACTATACTGTGATTATAAGTCACTATAAGATATTGGGCTGTATTTTCGTCCCTGCCTTTACCTGCGACACTGCCCGCAAGTCAGCCGGTGCCTGAATATTACGAGTATAGGAGCTTGCACTGTCCCTAAATGGTATTTTGGTCCAGCGTCACCCGCTATCCATTATGCCGATACTGGTATCCGGAGTTAGGGTGCTTCATCTCTCCTTATTCTCCTACACATCTCTTTGTAATTTTCCTATAATCAGCAGAAGTGAGTGCCTGTCAATTCCTTGTGTCCTTTGTTTACATAATTGTCTAGTCAAATAAGTTATTTGACATTGTGCGCGATTCCATTTGCTCGTTCAGTTTCATCACCGCATCAACTGGGGTTTAATCCGATTTCCCGAACTTTCCTTTTCGCTTGATACCGTTTCGTGACTCGCGAGTTGTGACTCAATGAAAAGACGAGTGTTCTTGGCTCTGTGCACGGTGGGAAGAATATAAAAACAGCAAGGGTGTTGGTGCAGCACAAGAGAGACTTCAAGGCAGCAACGCATTGGTCTTCCATGAGCTATAGTATGAGGCACTGGGCATAACGGGCAATTGATAATGGATCTCCTAAAGGCAATGGCATGTGGCACGGTGATTGGTTTCATTATTGTAACTCAAGTCTATAGCATTGTCATTGGGCATAAATAAAATGGACTCTCCATTAAAGTCATCTTTGCGTACACTTTTCGTAGAATTCTTAGATGTGCTTTAACCATATGTGGTGGCTTATGGCTATGGTTATAAAGAAGTTGTTAAGGCGATTAGCCACATCCAGCTTTTCAGTTATGAGCATGCCATCCCGATTCATGTTTTTGTTTATAGATCTGGTTTTCGGTTTCGGTTTCTTACTGTAGCTGACAAAATTGACGAAAACATAAATAAACTGCAAGAGCTCTGTTTATTTATGTGTTCGTCAATTTTGTCATTGAGGAAATTGCCTCTGGCAGGGTTAATCATACTCGTTACCCTATTGCGTAGCTTGTTGCTCTGTTCAAGTAGCTGAGCATTACGTATTTTACGATACTCAGAGTAGCTGGGACCATGCCGCCTCGACCAATGTACAATTGAGTACATTGGCTTCTCCAGCGTGTGACTTAAGGCATCACTTGAGTATTAAGTGCTGGTGCTGGTGCTGGTACAGCGGTTGGTGACCAGTGGAGATACTATATCCCATTTCCACAGGAAAGTAATTTGTTCAATTAAAACGGTCTAAATATCGAAACAAATGAAGACTGCGTTGGGTTCTGTCTCCGTCGCTCTGGTGGTTTGTACTTTTCAGCACACCTACAAAGCACCACAAGCCACCAACCACATCTCCTCCATCTCTGGGCTCTCTTTGCCTGAGGTTTCCCCTTGAAGTACCTTTGCTAGCACCTTGCAAGCCACAAAACACTAACTGACTTGGGGAAGTGACAAATTGAGGGGTTTTGGCAGTCAGCTGGCGGTAAAACATGCCTGTTTACATGGGAGGATCCCACATAACCGCAGACATGTCTCCGGCAGCCAATAAGAGAAGAGCAGAAGAGGGAGGGGTTGTTGGGCGGTTGTGTGGGAAAGAGAGCGAGCAAGAGAGAGAGTGTGAGAGAGACTCAAGAACAGCAACATCAACTAAAGATGGAGTATATTTGCCAGGAAATGGGAATGTGTGCAGGAACTGCATTCAGGTGCCAAGTCAAACCAAGGGTCATATACAGACAAACGCATGCATGCATGGACGCACGCGTGCACGCATAAGTAGTACTACCCACGCATTGCATGCACACTTGCACACATGCTCATGCACACATAGGTGCATGGTCATCTACTTCGTCATGCTGTGGATTGCTTAATTACTTCCAGGAAATCTTATCACTAAATCGTTAAATAAACATAGTGGAAAATGTGTAATTTTGTATCTGTGTGTGTGTGTGTGTGTGTGTGTGGGGGGGGGGGGGTATAGGATTGATTCATACATGCCATGGAATCTGTTTTATTCGTTACGTAAAAGTTGGTTGAGTCGGTCGACGTAAAAGGTGTTGGTGTTCTCGTGTCTGTCTTTCTCTGAGATGACTTCCAGATTAGGCTCTTTAAGCCAATAAATGGCTGAAAGGCATTGTCTGCAGTCAGTGTCATGGTGCCTGTGGAGCAGGGTTCACATTTCTTGGCCAAGACAAAACTTTAAGACGCTTTGACAGAAATGTCTGAGAGCAGGGAAACCTTATCCAGCACATGTCATTGTAATTCAGAAATATTATATGATTTTGGGGGTGGGGTAGCGCAGGACTGTGGAAACACTGAACTCAATGGCAGGGCACACAAAGGAAGTCTGTTCTTTCACAATGGAAACCTTGTTGTGGCATTTGCTTAATGCCTCTGAGAAAACTCCTGAAGAATAAACAACAGTTTGCTGTCCCTGTCTCCGTTTTTGATCGTATCTGTGAATGGGACAGCCCCCCCCTCCTCCAATGGAAATGAGGCAGATTTAAACAAATCACAGCCAAATCTCAGCTCACTGTGATTTAATTTGGGCATGAATGTACACCGTCATCTTGAAACTCACGTAATCCACAAAACGTCCACACAACACAAGTGTTGACCTAACCTCGAGCAGACCTATAAAAGACAAATAAGCGGTTGGGGAAAAAAATATGTTTAAATTACATCTAAATATCATTACAGTGGGTCAACTATGAGTGCTGACAGTGGGGTTCTGTGGCACTCTGTACCTCATGTTTGAATTGCAGAAATCACTTTACCCCAAGGCCTTACCATACACTAATGTGCATTCTTAATTTCTTACCGAGCTCTCTAGTGGGTAGAATAATGGCTCTTTTATACCTAATTCGTACTTAATTGGACAAAAGTGTTGCTCGACGAAAATAGCTGTACTGAAAAGCGTTCAGTACATAAATAACTACAGGACTTGACATTGCATGCAAGTATTGGCAGTACCTTTAATCTCCTCTGTGTTTTTCTGATTACACGGAGGAATGCATTGACGTAATCTTCCTCTCAGTGCCACTGTTGCGTGATTGTTTTAGGTTGTTGTGGGCTGCACAACAGTGCTGTCATAGTTATCTGTGGAGCATCTCTTTCTGGAGTGACATTGAAAACATTCTCTAACAAATACAGTATATCCTTGAACACCACAAGTGATGATGACTTTGCAACTTTAACCACTTAAGGGCAGTATTATGCATGTCTTAAGTACCAGGTCTTATGACTTAACTTAAGACCTGGAGGCGTGATCAATGCCATTTGGCTATTATGAGTGGCCAAACAGCATTGACCACGCCTCCAGGTCTTAAGTTAAGTAATAAGACTTGGTACTTAAGACACGCATAATATTGCCCATCTCTATTTTGCTGACTGGGAGTTAGCAATGTGGTAGTTAGCGACCCACAGGTGTCTATACTCTATACTCATTTTTCTTTCCCCCTGTACACAAAATCTCTTTGCTGAATGTTTGCCTAATTTCACCAAATGTTTGCCTATTATGACAAGACCAGGATAGGAATGCAAGGGTTCATGACTTGAATATCAAATTTTAAATATATTAATTATATAATACGTACAAGTTTCATCATGTCGCTGAGAACGTTCATTAATGTCTACCACAGCTAGCGGCAAAGTAAAATGAACAGCATATAAAATGGATTAGAACAGATAAGAAAATGATCCATGTGATAGTCATGGCAGAACTGATACTGCATTATTTGGGGTGTAAAAGTTTGAACAAGCATTGCTGGAGTTCATGAAGTCAGTCTCCCACTATATACAGGGTAGCACTGGAGCAGCTTCAAGCTGTACATCAGTATCAGTGTCAGTATAACAGATTAGATGACACACACACACACACACACACACACACACACACACACACACACACACACACACACACACACACACACACACACACACACACACACACACACACACACCGTTGAAACAGCTGGACAAACCTATGTCAATGAACAGCAACAAGTTCATTTGAAGACCATTGAGGTTCTCTTTGAAGTGGTGTCACTCAGTAGGTAAGCCAACACCATTGTGAGCGGGGGAGATTTATGACCTCTCCATCTCACCTCTGCTTTTCCCACAGCTGCTTGAACACACTAGCCTTGTGATGTCATAGCAAGACAAGCGGAGAAAGACTGCCAAACACTGATCTAACCTAAAGAACTTCCTTACGTGGCTATTATATTTATCAATAATGATATAAATCTCTGAAATGATCTGAATTCATTGTAAACAATAGCTGTACATCTCAAGATCCCCAATGTTTTGTTTGTAGTTTTTATACATGGAAACCATATCATTGATGGTCAAACTGAGTTAAACATAGCACAATACTTTGGTATACTAGGTAGATAGGAAACACATGCAGACTTTTTGATAAGAGTGGATGGATTTGTTCATTTTATATTGGTAATGGTAGGTTAAATATTTGTATTATATTTGAATACAATTGTATTCGTTTCAACTTCCGTCCTGTAGTATCTGTTTAACTCTAGGCAGCTGCCCTCACAGTAGCCCAACTAAAAAACAAAAAGCCCATTATGTTACACATTATCAACCTTGAGAACGGCCCTGACCGACTTCCGTTCATTACGGGCAGATTATAAGGATAAACTCCTCTCTTCTAGAGAATCTAGACCCAATGGCTTTCAGAAGTCTTGCTCTCATTCAGTGAAGACAGAGCAATCAGAAGTCTTGCTCTCATTCAGTGAAGACAGAGCAATCAGAAGTCTTGCTCTCATTCAGTGAAGGCAGAGCAATCAGAAGTCTTGCTCTCATTCAGTGAAGACAGAGCAATCAGAAGTCTTGCTCTCATTCAGTGAAGACAGAGCAATCAGAAGTCTTGCTCTCATTCAGTGAAGGCAGAGCAATCTGGGAGGCTCCAGACCTCCCAAAACAAACTGGTCAGGCTCCTACTTGGCCTCACCCCCCGAACCCACCTCACCCCTGCCCACTTTGACAGACTGGCATGGCTTAGGGTCGGCGACAGAGTACAGCATCTTGCAATGGGTCTGGTCCACAAGATTCGATACTCCACCAAGATACCCATGTACCTGTGTAGATACTTCCTTAATGTTAACGAAGTCCACACCCACAACACCAGAGGGAGTGCAACGAATCATGTTCAACCCAGATTCGGCACAAACAAGGGACTAAATTCTTTTCACTCCTATGCCACCAAAATGTGGAACGCCCTACCAACAGTCATTAAGACATGCAAATCCCTTGACTCCTTCAAAACCGCTCCCAAAGGGCACCTACGGATGGCTGCAATTCGAAACTGGCCCCCGTAAAATCTGAATCCCCCCCCACCGCCCCCCCCTTTTTTCCCTCACTGTATATGTTTCTTTTCCCTTTTTACCTCCATTATGATGAATTCCTGTACTGTTCTTTGTCTATATAGAAGTGTCTATTTGTACGTCTCTAAATGTTTTGATGATTTGAACATGGTGGACCCTGTTGTAAACAAGTGTAATGCTTAATTGGGTCGTCCACTCACAGTTAACAGCCTTTGTATTGAGTTTGTGCTTGAAATGTACTGTAATTCTGCAAACTGTTAATACAATTTTCAATCAATCAATCAAAATCAGAAGTCTTGCTCTCATTCAGTGAAGGCAGAGCAATCAGATGGTGGGAAAACAAGTTGTTGGCTACCGTGGGTCACATTACCTCATGCCGAGTTGTGAAATATAAGACAAGTGGTAAAAATGAGCTGTTGCATTTCAATAAAGCCTAGACTATGGGACAGTCCATTGGTGTTTAATTTGATGGTAAAGTTGCCTTGCATGTCAGTGACGTCACTATGGTAAGTCGTTCCGGCTCAGGGTCAGTTATGAGCTCATAAACCCTCACTATAATGTGCACTGGCTGACTGAGAGCGAATGCACAGGACAGAGATGATTTGATCCCTAATTTTAGTGTTCATGTGAATTCATCTAAAAAGGCTCCAATATAGCTCGCCACCAGCCCACCACCAATATTAAAATGCATACTGGTATGTAAAAGACCTTCAAAACAGTTGCTAGGAACACTGGTCCAAACATTGAATGAATTACATTTTGACTCTAGTAAACACGTGTGTGTGTGTGTGTGTGTGTGTGTGTGTGTGTGTGTGTGTGTGTGTGTGTGTGTGTGTGTGTGTGTGTGTGTGTGTGTGTGTGTGTGTGTGTGTGCGTGTGTGCGTGTCTCCACCTACTCCTCAAACCACCGCAGTTTGGAGTGTTTGTACACAAGTAGGATACCGTGGCTGAGATATTTCTATCAAATTACACAGACCCCTTATTGTCTATTGTAATATTATTCATGAAACAAATGAAAATATGGGCATTTAATGGCTGATTTCTTGGATAACATAATCAGTTCAGTTGGACGAATGAACAGGCTTTTCTTTCAAAGGGCTGGACTGAGTTCCGTAAAATTGCAGCCATCTTGATTAGCCTTAAATCCACCAATCTAGCCCAGCAATCAGCAGCAATTAGCTTGCCCAAAAAAAGAAAAAAAAAGAACTTGCCTTTAAATACTTATTTTGTCCCACTTATCAGTGCAGCTCCAGTGCCAAGGGCAGGGGCATGTTCAAGTTCCAGTGATTGCCTTTGGCGTCATCTGGGCTGCTATCTCCTCACCTATGTAGTGTGGCCAAAAATGTGCTAGCGCTGAAGGAGGACTAATGGGTCAGGCAATGATTGGCCCAGATGGCCGAGGAAGAAATTGGTCTAAGCTGACAGTTTATCCAGGCATCCGACAATTACAGCCTCCTACTGAAATAAATGGCAGCATTTGGAGACTCCATTTAGATCCTAACAATACAATGGAAATGTCATAAAGTGTTCCCTTTTCAGAACGGAACCATATGGCAGCCATCGCACCTGAGTACAGTTCTAAATCTGGTATTTTATAACCAATAGGAAAACCTGCTATGAAGAATTGAGTTATAAATTATTTGATTGGAAAAATAATAGCATATATGTTCTATGGTTGTGGGCTATAATGTAGAAAATCAAATGTATTGTGATTGATTGATTGATTGATTGAATACTTTATTAACGGTTTGCAGAAAAAAGCACAGGAAATTACAGTTCAATACCAGGTCTGCTAAGGGGATTTAAAGCCCAAGAAAGCCTATCGCTTGTTTCCATTGGGGTCCATTGGAGTCCTTTGTGAAAAGGCTTTGGTGTCTGTGCCCAAGGAACACCAAAGGGCGCAGCCTTTGTATTGGGGTATAATTTACTAAATTAGAATATAATTTGTAATGTTTTGTATAGTAATAATGCAATGCAATAATAACGTGTGGTTGTCACAAAATGACTCACCTGGATTTATCATATAAGTTAGAAGGTGCAATGGCTGTTTTATTCCAACATGCTCACAACAAAGCAGACAGAGGTTACTCTGTTTGTATTTCTCAATTCACTTACTTGTAAAAAAATGAACAAACAGAACGTTAAAAAAAAAGTAGACAGAGAATTGCACATCAAATTGTTAATATGAATGAATGTTCATAGTGTGTACAGTGTCAAAGGGCAAAGAGTCAAATGATCAAAACAGGGGGAGAAAAAGTTCTTAAGTAGGACCAGGCCTATTTGGCCTATTTGTGTATTGTAGTTTGTGTATTATGACCTCAATTTCACCCAAACAACCTGAACTTTGAACATTCAGTGGATTTTCCGTGTTTGTTGTTTTCTCTGTGTGTTCTGAAGCCTTTTGAGCTGCAATGAAAACAGGGAAAATTGCTGGCAAATTGTTATGTCATATATGGGATTTGTGGACTGTTACATCACAGTCCACACAGGCAAATCAGAGTAGGCTACTTGTTTGAGCCTAATTATTCAGAAACCCCCAGACCACAGAAGATCTACTGAATGTTCAAAGTTCAGGTTTTTTGGTTGCAATTGAGCTCAGAAAACCTGGAAAAAAAGGAAAATTACAAATAATAATAATAATAATAATACTGCAGTGCATGTGTTCATCATACTCTGCTCATTTCAACAACTTTAGTTTGTAGAGATTGAATGAGTTTTACAATCAACTAATGGTATACAATGGCATGGATGGATCACTTTAGGCCATCTATTGATTCCAACTGCACAGTTGCGCAAACCACCTCTAATCTGCACAAGATACTAGGCCTGCCATTGGCTCTTTTGAAGTCATGTGACTCATCTGCAACATTGTACAGTGTTTTGTATGATGGTGACGTAGCCTACTGTATCAAGGGGGAAAAAACTACTCTGCTCCCTTCAAAAGCAATTTATAGAGTTACACATCAGATTAATGACTTTTAATACATGTAGTCTTTGCTGGAAACTGTAGTCCTCCAAAATGCAAGGCTTGTTTGAAAGCGTTCACATCCCTCATTATTTTAGCTGTCTGGCACGCAATAAAAGGTACTGGGCTTTCATTGTGAGGGTGTTCAATCCATAGAATACAGAACATGGGAATGAATAGCAGATGGTCTGGTGTATGATACAGAATCAATTCCCAGACATCTGTTTCCAAATGATTCAGGGAAGTTGATGTGACTTTGCTATTGTGTTTGAATAGTGGATATGACTACGATCTGCCAAAATTATTGGCTATTCATTAGAACATTTTAGAAGCCATGTGTTTCATTTTTTGTAATTGAAACCTGATTTACTTTGTTGCACGCCAGTGTCGTGGGCTGAAAATAGCAGATCTACAAGCTGAGAATCGCTATGAGCTTGTAGATCGGCTATTTTTGGTAGTAAGTATAAGTAAGTACTGTATAAATCAGGCTTTTATTACACAGAAAAGCCAAAAAATTAATCACATAAGATTGTATGGATCTGTTTTGTGTTATTTTTTTATGCTGTAAAGTTCAGCAGAACAAAATGCAAAGAACAAGAGAAATGGGGAGGAACATTAGTTTATAGCACAACATTGCACCATAATGGCTGAATTATAGCTTCAAAACAGTGTTATCTTCACTTTTAAACTATCATTTTGTGACATGGCATTCATTCATGTCACAATAATAGCCATATTGTAATCGTAACATTGCACAATTTACTAAATACAGTACATGGCGTTATTCAGTATTGTATTTTGCATGCACCATCCTTTGAATGAGCCATTGTCTGTGTGTTTGTTATCTTCTCGTTGTCTTCTGAAGGTTTCATCCAGACTGACACATTTCATGTCTAACACAAAGATGTAATGTCAATAAGGGAGGACTTTTACTATAAAGAAAAGTTGTTCAAATAAGAACATCCTGTAGAAGCGCATTGCTTCTCAAATACAGCTTCTTGTGGGCAATGAATTTATTTGTATGGTCCAACCAGTCAGACAGTGTATCTTTTAACTTCCTCTGTGTTTTGTCACAAAATGAGGTGAAACGTCACCAGATCTTTGGTGTGTTGAAGTAAAGTATTCCGTTATTTGGGGCCATAAGAAAACATGGACTGAAGTTTAATTGTAAAAGCACCTCTTCAGTATCCTGATCATGAAGTGACATGGCAGCCTGAATCCAGCACACATTCATAGCCATGAATGGCTTGGCTCAACAATGCTATTTCTTGACGCAATTCCCTTCCATTGCCTCTATCTGCATGCTGACGTGTTCAGATCCTGGTGAACAGGACTCATGGGGATCAGAGGATGCAAGATGAGCCCTAAAATAGAATGATAGATTTATTACACCCAGATGAACTGGGATTTATGACTATTGTTTAATCTCCAGATTCCAGCCACATGAAGGGCTTATGTTTGGACCCATAATTTATCGAACTCGGAGAACGCAGGCTTGATGTTTTTCTCTCTGTAATGGAGGAGCAGTGCTGTGGCTCCACCAGATAAACAGATGTTTGGATTAACAATGATCTTATAAACAGATGTGGAAGGTTATCTTTTGCACAGGATAGCGGACATTAAATTCCATCAAAACTACAAAACGCCAGGTGTTAAACTCCTCAGGATGCTGCATAGAAACTCTCTTGAAACCTCACCTCTATGTACAAAGAAACAATATGGCGTAACAGATTCTAAATATGTCACTACTATACAGTATATACCAACATACAGGTCTAGTAAGTTGACAAATTTGGCAGATCAAACCATGCTGACAAACTCTGTTATGCCCCCGACTGCCCTTCAGCCACCGTCCTCGGGTGCTTTCTCAAAGGTTCAACTTTGAATTTGTATAAGCAGCGAAATGTTGGTGGGACATATTCTACAAAGACTGAGCTAAGAAAAAACAGAAGTAATAAAGTAAAAATACAGTAAATATCTGATGACGTGTCAAAAGTACAGGTAGAATGGCAGTTATGATAAATCTCTTAAGGCACAATGATATTTAGCAGCAAAGGGGAATGTGCAAGAACTTCCAAGAAGGTAGAAAGCATTATCAATTTCACTTGTTTATTCTGTAAGTGACGTATTGGTTCTAGCTTCGGTTTTAGAACATTCTGTTTTTACACATGCATAATAAGCTCAGTCCCAGACAGGGTGACATCCTTCTGAAGGAGCAAGGAACAATTTACACAATCCAAAGCATGGTACGTTTAGAGATGGCAGGAAGCAGAACTGTCAGGCAAGGAATTAAACAACATAATGTGAACCCATTTTCTCTCTCCCAGCCATTGATGTGTCTCAAGCCAAGACCCATTACCAGATTGGCTGAGCAATGAGCATAAGGCCTCAGGCGGCTGGTTTCAAGCCGGGGCTCCTGTTTTGTGGTGGGAGGGTCGGCAGAGGCGACACGGGGAAATGTTGCTGTTTATTTCCATTCTGTCATGTGTGTGAATCTGATTACAGGTCGCTAAGTCAATATTTAGCTTCTGCGGACGGCATCGTCATCGGGCAGTTTATTTTCTCTGGGCCTTGCTACATCTGCTGCCAATGTCGTGTGCGGTAGCCGACGTGTGCTGCTGCCACAGAAAGAAAGCAAACAATGAGTCGGCAAGTTTGGTCGTATGACTTGGGCGAAAGCTTGACAAGCCCATAAGGGTGATTATCAACCATGGCATATGTGTATTGCAGCTAACTGAGTTAAGGGTGTAGGGATTCCTGAGTAGGTTTGATGGGAGGTCAAACGATTTAATGATAAACCACAGTGTTTAGGTTGTAGGGAGGTCAAATTGTAAAGCACACCATTTTATCACCGTAGGTTATAAACGAAAGCCATGGTTTAAAGAAGGAAAACAATATTGTATGCACTAATATACACATACAACATAAATTAATGGGTATCTGTTCTGCTTACAAAGTAAGCTACAGTGTAGAAAGAAAAAGATGTACAATAATAAAACAAGCTGACGAAAGAGAGACAGGAATGAGATTTCATGCATTTGTTCCCTGTTGATTCCCTTATATGAAAATCCTACATGGGGGCTGCCACTTTGATTCAAGCCAAGAGAAAAAAAACTTGGTTCAGACTTCTCATCTAGCCCTCAAGCAAGAAGGATTTTATATTTATTAAAAGTAGAGCGCGGTATATTTCTTCCAGTCATGACTTCATTACCTCAAGTTACTCCAGAGAGAGAGACCACACACAGTCAGTGGATCAGGAAAAACACCTCCTCCTTGTTTGCCTGACCCACTAGCTACATTTCAGAGCTCACAGAGAGGTGAACTTTGTTATGTGTCAAAGATATGCAAGTCAGGACTGTATTACACTTGGAATACTTTTTTGTGCTGGTTGTTACTTGAAACAGTTGAAATTGGTCACAGAAGAATTTTTAGACGGCATATTCTGCACTTGTGGTTACTGTCGAGTTGACTAAATGGCTGAAATCATGAACTATGTTGCTGAAAGTTATTTTGGATGTTTTGACAAACAGCGTCTAGTTTCTGTCAAAGAATGATCTGGAAATCCATCAGAAATGAGTTGGCCATGTGTAAAGGGGCCATGGTGATTGTTAAGGAAGGCTCCATAGTCATACATACATTATACATGCATGCTGTGCCGAGAAGAACCACCCCTCCACATGCTCCACTCCGTCATCCCCCCCCCCCCCATCCCCCCCCCCCCCCCCCCCTTCCCCCACCAAGCCCAGCTAAAATTCACTTTCGTCTGCGAAACATCTGGAATTCATCGGCCGGAGGAGGTTGGGGGGAAATGAACTCCGACAAGAGTCTGTAGACTAGCACAGCCCCTTGCCTTAAGTTCCCTCAGATGGCGAGATAGGCCTGCAGACAAACACCCACTGGTTTGTCTCATGCAGACTTGTTGAACAGAACCAATAGTACCTCTGAAAAGAAAAAGATTCTTTGTTGTGAATGCACACAGGTACCGTTTTTAGTTTGAGTCACTTTTATTGATTCGTTATACGGTAGCTTTCAGAATATCATTAATTTAACAGTTAGGTGCACACTAGGAGCTTCCTTAAAATAACAGTGACTCTGAAAGTGATCTGTTATGTTCTTAAGTAACGTCTTACTTCACTCTCAGTTACCAACAACATAAAGCCCCCAGAGGATGATGTCACTGTTACAGTTGTAAGAAAAGAATAAATGTTCTTTGCATTTAATTTAAAGTAAATATTTTCTTGTTATTATTTTATGCATATTCATGGTAATGCTCTAAATATTCTGTATTATTATTAATTGTGATTAATAAAAAGTTTACTAGATGTTGGATTGTTGGTTCAATGTCAGGAAACTACACGAGAGAGAGAGAGAGAGAGAGAGAGAGAGAGAAAAGGAGAAATATGTTCAAAGGAATGACAGTTACATACAATGTAATAAAATCAATTTAATTAGTTAAGATCAACTGATTATATGAGTTGAAAACAGTCATTTACTCACAAAATTTAATTGTATTCTAAAGCAATGGAAAACATTTTGACATTTGTACCCATGTCAATTGTAGTCTTGCATGGCAGTGTACGCACCTCTGTGTTATATCGTTGTCTTGGAAGTCAAATGTAACCAGTGTTATTGTAGGCTAATGTTGCAATTGCGTAGTGCGTACCCATCTTGTTATATTGTATGTAGTCTTGCATGGCAATCTACCACATCAGTGTTATCTTGTGTCTTGGATGGAAGTGTAACAACTCACTGTTATTTTGTAGTTCAGTTAACTCATGAATAGAATGAACCAATATATTATGTATATCAAGTGTGAATATATTTTATCTTGGCGTTCAGGCTCTGCTACATTTTTCTCCCTGCCCAGCACAATTACATAACCATCATTAACCAATAACCATCAAGAGCAGGGAGATAGATATACATTAACAACCCCCCATGGGGAACAGAACAGCAGAGCCCACCGGTGCTCCGGTGGCGGTGGGAGCAAACAGCACAGAACAACAGGAAGGAACACAGAAAGAACACTGACTTAGGTGAGCTTCCGTAAATTGGTCAGCTGATTGCCACGTCAGCGTATGATGTATGGGACTTGCAGAACACTGTACACGTCGTACACCCACATAGTAATGCACACGCGTGTTAATCTCAAGTGTATGCTGAGTGCTGACTGAACTAACTCGCAGGCTACGTATCATTCCTGCATGACAGTGCACCGACCTCAATGGTTATATTGTAGTGCAGGGGTTCTCAACCCGTGGGTCACGACCCCTCGGGGGGTCGCCAAATTATTTTAGGGGGTCCCCAAATTATTTAAAAAAAAAAAGAAAAGAAAAAGTTTTTTGTTTTTTTTGTTTTTTTCACGATTTTTCAAAAATAGCAGACCGACAAGCTCGTAGCGCGCCATTCGGTGGCGCGCTATGAGCTTGTAGATCTGCTATTTTTAAATAGCTAAATTATAACAATGCTTAAAACACCAAAAGGGGTTCCCGCCCAAAATGGTTTAAGGTTATTGTAGCAGTCAATTTATATTGGGGGTCGGGAGGGGGCGGGGCGGGGGTCCCGAGACGTTGCTAAAGCATTTTCGGGGTCCCCGGCCAAAAACGTTGAGAACCCCTGTTGTAGTGTACCCACTCCACTGTTATTATATTGAAGTCTTGGGTTATTTTCTTGCTTCAACCCTAAGGCCACTGCACCTGGATAACCTTTACTCTGGGTTTACTGTGATGCCCGCTAGACATTGATGATATACGTACGTAAAGAAAAAAAATTATCTGGCATGACTCATAAAGTAACATTATACACTGTATAAACCAGTCCATCAAAAACAACTTTACAAAGATCATAAACTTTACTTTCATATGCAATGAGCTGATGTAATTGTAACAAAGACACAGTACCATATTCTGTTTGTGTCACACTTTAACATTTGGCTCCAAGATTTCCATCCAATTCTGACAAAATACTTAAAAGGACTTCTGTAATGTTGTGGAATTCTTAACTTGTTCCATCATCGTTTAGATCAAACCGACTGAGATTAAGAGGTAAAAAAAAAGAAGAACTAAATGGGCAGTAATTTTGCTTAATTCAGGTCCTGGGACACTGATTTTCGCAGAGGATAATTGTTGTGATGTCATGTATTGAAAATTCCATATCAGTCCCCTGACCTTTCGGATAGGCAGAGCTTGAATTCCATTTGGAAACTTTATTAAAAAAAAAAAAAAACTCCTTACATTTAAGCTTAGTGAATTAAAGAAATAAAAATAAAGATCTGATATATTACTGATAGAAGGTGAAGTGCAAGAGACTTTCTAACTTTGTTTTTGAAAACTTTAATATGCTGGCTTTAGTTTTAAGTGTTCCCAGCTGTTGCTTCTTTTTTACGTAAGGTCTCTCAGCGGGTCTGCTTCAGTAACAAGGGTGCCGCTCTGTCCTGGGGTCCTGAGACTTTATCATATACAGAACTCAGGGATCAGCATGCCAGCATAGGCCACTAAGCCCCACTTTAATAACCTCAAATATGCGGCGATTCACCCAGTTTCTGATGGAAAAACTACACCACCCTGCCACAGGAACCAAAACATAGATTCCATCAGCCCAGGGCCAGACGCCCTGCCAAAACACTGCACTGATCTAAGGGCTGTTCCATCCTGGTCACTGCTGAGCTTCTTCGCTTGGTCAATTATCGCTAGCATTCTGAAAGGGGCTTTCACTTTTTGTCAATCTGTACAAGTTGTCGAAGTATTTGAAAGAGCAAGTTGACAGAATGCAACACACCTCCACAGTGTTTGCGTAGCACAGGTTAGGCTATTAGGTTATACACATACCTCGCCCATGGCTGAGAGAAGTAGGGGTGCTGGGAGGGCTGGAGCACCACCTTCCCCCAGGCACAGCCCTCCCTTGGACAGGAGAGAGAAAATAATAATAATTATAATCAAAACAGATTTCTGTTATAGGCCTAATAAATATGCTGTATCACAGTATCCTGGTTAATTGCCTGTGTCAGTTTGTTCATGCGTGTGGAGAGGGAAAGTAAAAGCCACCTTTCCGCGTGAAAATGCGCGTGCACAAGGCGCGTGCACGTGCATTTTGCGGCTACTGAACGTTCAGCAACTCCTACTGTAAATATCTTCCCGCGGCCATGAATCTATGTTAATTGATTAGTCTTGGCAAGCGCCAATACACAATTACAATATACAATTACGTTAATTCAGTTGTATACATGTTTTGATCCGATCTAGTCAAAAGGTTACTCACATAGCTTCGGATGGCTATCTGTTTATATCCATAACATTGGGCTGCACCATCTTGGTCTGCACGTGCACACACGCGCATAGAGTATTAATTATTTAATTAATTGTGGCGGTCTAAGTGTTAAAAGTTACTCTCCTTGTCATCCATGTTGCACCCTATGATGCTCAAGGACTATGCTTTAGGTCAGGATGAAGTGCATTGTACACCCTCCAATTTTATCCCCCTTTGCTTTTCTTCTATCTCATGATCCGCTTTTCTATTCGTCATGTCCTCCAAATTAGTTAGTAGGAAGCAAATGGTAAACGATTGAAGGGTAAAGGTTTGCGGTAGGGCATTAAGCAACTAGTCGACTAGTTTACTAGTCGACTAGTAAATCCACTAGTCGACCTTGTTGGTACTAGTTGACTAGTTGATAAGAAAAAAAAAAGTTATTTTTTGTTTCCCCCCGATTTTGTAGGCCTCAAGATCAGGTAGATTATAGTCATAGTCACCATGTACACAGTTTTTCAATGTACAAATATTTATTTCCCCCCCCCAAAAAAAAAAAAGTTTATATTTTTAATTTATTTTTTACATAATAGGTAGTTAAACAACTAGTCGACTAGTCGACTAGTAAACTAGGCAACTAGTCAACTAGTAAAAATGACTAGAAGTGAATGCCCTAGTTTGCGGTGGTGAATGATGTTGGATAAAACTTGTGTGAATCCTTTCTCTAACCTTCTACCCTGCTTGAGCCAACTCCAGCAGGCATGCCATCTGTATTCACTTTGAAGTTGATGAACCCACTGTCGTTTGCCATTAAAATGGTCTCTATATCGCTGATTGATAGACTATATTAACCAGGTTGTAACTTTGAAACTCTCGCCACAGTTTGCTGACCCTAGAGGCGACCATCAACAGTTGCATACTAGTGCTTGAGTCTGTTCAGTAGCTCAGAGGGAGGAACTGTTGGGATTATCGACTAAGCCCTCAAACAAAGCTCATAGCTGTGTAAACAAACGTGTCTTTTTTCGCACTTGTTCAGTCTATTTGCTCTAGTTTTTGGCTATGATACTAAAACAAACAGGCAAGTCACCACAGTTGCTTGCAAATAGATTAGCGATTTATCTATGCACAAACTTTTGGCCCCACTCAAAAATAGTAAACAAGAGGCGATTTTAGTCTGGTTTGTAGCCAAGGCAAATGGTTATATTACGATAACAGGCCTATTTCCTGTAGTTAAGATTTTTGTTTAACATTAGGGCCTATTCTCAGCCTGCAACTGGCAAGAAGCAGTGGCCTAGTTTCGACACTCTTAACCTCTGCCTCAGAAAGCCAACCAGATGTGGGTTCCCTTAAGCAAATTATTAGCTGTTCCTAGTACACACAGGTTCTTTACTAAGTGTTTCCAGCTCAGATTTGGCAGGGGATAGAGGAGACATTCCGATGTAGCAACATCATATTTTCCCTTCAGTATAGCCATGGCAACTAAATTATTTATCTTGAAGAAATCCATTTCTAAGACCAGTTGATTCATTATGGCTACTCTGAGTTCTGGACGGGAACAAGGAGTTTTCTGCACTACTCTCATGTTCGGGATGATTAATATTTTCAAATCTCCCCCAAAGGTGCAAAATAAAGAAAATGCGATATACGGTAGTTCTGCATTTTGTCAATGACATGCTTTCCTAAAGGACGTCCATGCAGTAACTGACCTAAACAATGTTTAGAATCTTAACCTGCTCCATAAAGTACGAGTTCTATTCATAATTTACAATTCTAAAAGACAGGAAATAATGCATTGAAAATAACAATCTATTATAAGCAAGTTCAGTCAGACAATTCTTGGACTTAAATGAATATTTATTGAGCATAAATATAATATTTATTGAGCATGAATATCTATAGGCTAAGCATATTTTGGGGTCAACGCTCCATCTCAAATCAATTCATTCATTTCCTGTAATCCTGTAAGAAGGAGAGGGGGAAACTAATACCGATTTGAAAAATAGATAATAGAGGGAATTAAATAGCAAGACTCCTCTTAGGAAATAATAGAAACAGAGCCCACAGGTAGATGATGGGGTGGTGATGGAAGGGGAACAGAGCCCACAGGTAGATGATGGAAGGGGACATTCATAGAGCCAAGCTAAAAAAGCAGCAGGCAGCATAGGACTAGGAGAGCAGCAAGATGGCTGAGCAACAGCAAAAAGAATGACTGCCCTAAAGTCTTTGCACTGGTTCTGCAATGCAGTAAGCTTTTTATTTCAATGGTTTCCACCCAGTTTAAGCAATGAAGTCTGCTTGAGCCTCACCATGCAGTCAACTGGCTTGAGAGTATAGGTCAGCTTGTGCTTCATAATCAGTACTAAAACACTGGTCAGATTTATACTTGGTTGTACATTGTGTCGCTCAACGAAAATAGCAGATCTACAAGTTTGCAGTATGATGCATTGAGAGCTTGTAAATGCATTGTAAATGAACTAACTAGTATAAATCAGGCTTTACTTGTTTTCACCAATGCCAGATACAGCAAGTCAACTAACTGCTGTCTCCACACCTTTCAAAATGGGAGAGCTGGCAGGGAGGGCATTCGACAAATGTGCGGCTATGGAAATATTTACAATAACGGAACATTCACACTTGGTGGCTGTGTCTCTCTTGTTGGAATTGATGTCAGCTGAAGGTGGTGGGTCTCCAGAATGAACATAAACAGTTGGTTGGAGCTGATGGCCGCCCAGTGTTAACACCATGCTCCTCCACGAGTAAACACACATGATTCAGGTTGGTGGCTATAAAGTGCCTACATGAGTGTCGTCCACAACTGCCAAAGGCAAGCTCCTGGTGAAGGTGTGGGCGGTTATTTACAATGTGCAATCTTTGGCTGATTACTCAAATTAGGTGGTAAATTAGCCTACTTTAAATTCTACAGTCCAAGCGCTGTAAAATTAAAAAACGTCTGACCATTACAGTAATATTATACATTGATAAAGCTTTTTGGGAGCATATCGTTGCTGTCGGAAGGAAACCTCCTAACTCCATTTTTTAGGTTTTTGATTTTTTCTTTTGCTATTGAACACCCTTCATGTCTGTGTTCAGTGTGTTGTTTCGAAAATATTGAACCAATGGAAAGTAGTAAAAACGCTTTGAACAAAACCTCTTAACTCCATTGGATCCTTAAACTGTCTGCTAAAGCAACTAACTCCACCACCTCTACCCCTCTCATGCAAGTAATTGGCAATACATTTCCTGAAAAATATATTTATATTACATTTTGGAGTTAGGTGGTTTCTTCCCGACAGCAGAGATATACATTAATGTTAATTATGTCCTCTTTATGACTGTGGATATGCTTCTGTGCTTGTGAAAAAGTGGCACCATGGGACCAGTGAACTGTTTCTGAGACAGCCAAACAATGTAAAAGTCTCCAATATGTCCTTTTATCACCGATTTAGTAGTGTATTTTGGGACAGAGAAGTAGCATGAGAGTGGCAGAGAACACATTGGTTGAAATGTTCCTATAGCATGTCACACTCATATTGCTCATATTTTGCTGGCCTAACATGAGATAGGGATGTTAGTGCTGTGTCATTTGGACAGGAAGGACTCTCTGAAAGAAAAAAGATGGGGGCCTCCTCTTAATTGCACTCTCAGCAATGACTTCCTGTGGGGACTCCACAAGGGATGCTTGGTCTTGACTCTTCAGATGACCCCAAACCAGAAACCTCAGGCCTCGTTCTTCTGGGCCATGAAATATGTTCTAGTTGTGAAGCACTCCCCAGCGGATCGTTATTAGACCAGCATGTTCATGTTGCTAGTGTTTGCTTTCAGCTCTTGTTTTACAGGGAGAAAATAAGGCGAGGCTGAATAGAATATGGTGGGAATAATGGTGTGGATTTTATTCTACTCATACTTCACTTTTACACCAAACTTTCGCTCGTGTCTTATTTTCCGTTGTGCAACAGTGACTTGTTGCATTATTCCCAGTGGTTAGCGACACAGTAGGTAGCAGTGGCACCTGGGCTTCCACAGCATTTTCAAACTCCTATCTATAGGTTATTCACTTGTTTCTGGAGCCTGGTGTAGTCAGCAGTCTAAATCACTGTCCCAATGCTACTTTGCTTTGTGAACACAGAGGAGCTGCAATACACAAAGACAGATTTTCATAGTCAAGTCCTATTTACATTTGAAATTGTTCAGAGTGCAGCCTGTCCCAGGGGCCGACAGGAGTGTACACTGTTTAATCTAGAGACACCAAATAAATCACAGACCGTCTGGTAAAACAGAGAGCCAGATCAAAATCATATCCATCAGACAGGATGGCTAGTGGGGACTGAAAGCCCATGCCTGTACCCCACAAAAGAACACATGCTCTTACTCTTACAGAGAGGAAGATATAAGTTCTAAAGAAGTTTATAAGGAGATACATTACATACATGTACATGGCACTTTATGAACAGGTTTTTGTCTTCATATTAGCCTACATTTGTTTGGCTTTAGATTCCTGAAATGAGGTTCACATGATATGGGTGAGGTACAGTAGGTGGACCGGAACACAGGTTTGCTCAACAAGATCAAACGAAAACACAACGCTTCCTGTGTCTATAAGGACCTTTAGAGTGACATGTCAAAAGTGCTGGTATGTCCCTGAATGTGACCTCATAATAGAGTCAGTGTGCTGTGCTGTCTGCTGACGTATTGCACCTCAAATGCACGCAGGCATGGAGAGAGATTCCAAATAAAGCCTTTGTTCCCCAAAAGTAGCCCTCCACTGTATCCTCCATCCTGTCTAGACAGATATAATTTAATGACAAAGACAAAACAGAAGTCATCATCTTGTTCTGTATAACTGGCACTAGGCAAGGCAGGGCACATTTATTTGTATAGCACATTTCAACAACGAGGAAATTCAATGTGCTGCTCCCATAAAAAAAAACATTTTACGGACACCTTGTGTTGTGAATGGATGAAAAAGACTGCCTTTCAAGAGGAATGTTAATATAACATACATTTTATATAATGAATATAAAATGTTATCTATTTTTTTCTTGATCAGTTAGTTTACTTGTGCCTGATCACAAGTGGCCTTTACAGTAACTGATGTTCAGTAGGGCTGCTGCATGGCTTTGTTTGGTAGCACCAGTAAGAAACACTGGGATATATCCTAGTTTGGAGACTGTAGAAACTCATCCTGGGCCAAGTATCTGTCCTAAACCAGAGAAATGTCAGCATCCATGAGGCCTCCCAGCAGGATGAAATGGTGCTAGTGCCTATACTGTGTAGCACCACCCATCACACAATGCAACCAGGTCTAAACAGACTTAGCCAGAGATGAGTCATAATGGTGAATAACGTGGTGAAATTAGAGAGAGCATGACCATGTATGATGCTAGTTGAAGAATAATTTATACTTCATCGTACATCGGCATTGCGAAACAATAAGTGTCATTGTGATTTCAGTTGAGTTTCAGTTGAAACCCAGTTATTTTTGGCAATTGACATGATGGCCATACAACAAACAAGCTATTGGTTTTAATAGTTTCCACTTTGAAATGGTCTTAGTGAGTATCTTCTGTATATACTGTCTAGTAGTTATGTTATGTCAGATATGATTTATTCTTTATGCATAGCTGTTTGTGTTTGTCCACACAGGTTATCGGGTTGGCCTCCAAACCCTTTGCAAGAAGCTTGACAATATGAATCATTGTGTTATGTTGTGTTGTGGTTAAGGTGCTTTTGTTGGTGTTGTCTAGACCTCACTCTTGTAGCAACAGTACATAAGGGCATGTGCACCCATCACTTACACAGTTAGATGACGCAAAGCATTGGGATATGCACTTGCATAGGTGCAGTGTTAATCTTGGCAGTGATTTTAGAACATATTTAGACTGTAGTCTATTTTAGTTTTTGTCAAATTGTAGGTAAACACTGAACATATTGTCGTACAGTAGGCCTTGCTTCTTTCTTGTCACGTCCATTTGAGTAGATTTTTATTCCGTTCACTCACTTGTAGCCTAATGTCTGGCTGCACTGGGTCTACTAAAAGTTTCCATACGGTTTGCTTGAGGACATGGAAAATGCTTGTGTGACAACCAGGTTGGGAAATAAAAAGAGAAACTAAGATATGAGGTGGAGAAAATGCATGAATTCTCTGTCCTTTCCAACAGAGTTTCAGCCACCACCCCTTTGTTGCCAAAACACATTCAATATCATGCTTATTAGAATTATTGAAAAGAATTCCAGTACGTACGGTTGTTTATTAATATATTTTGTACAGACAAGATGGGGATCAATCTTACAGACAAGAAGGGATCAAAGTGCACACAGTACAATCCTGTGCGGGTACATTTTCCACCAGGGCTGAATAATCAGAGTTCATTAAATAATTAACTATCAGGACATTGCTATGTGTTTTATATCAAGCATGATTTACACAGTATTCTATTGTGCATGACAGCACCACGGAGGCAACAGTTGACATGAGAGGAACCCATCAACAAACCAACACACAGCATGAAATGAAAAGGGGGATCTTAAAACTTGGCTTGCTCGACTTTCTCCAGTTCCTAATGTCCCGTCTGTGTCATAATCATCAAAGACCACAGCTTCACGTCTCATATTTTCCATGACTGCAGCCCTCCTCTCAAGGGATCATTTCTTTTTTATACGCTCTGTGACCTTTAAGCACATGAAAACGTGTTCATAACATGCGCTTTCATTTCTACAGGAAACAATGGTCACGGTTTGTGAATATTTCCATATGTATTGAACACAGTTGTTGTTTTTGTTTGTTTGTGGGTGGGGAGGGGTGCACATTATGGTGTCAATATTATTAATCCCTTGCAAAGGCTTCTGGTTTATTTAACCCCCCAACCCACCCTTGATTTCCCTGACGTAGTAGTCTTACACATGGAGATGGACTACGCAATTGAATCTCTGGGACCACCCCAGACGTATGGTCTCAGGCAGGAATATAGTGTTTCAGCTTAAAGTTGAAAGTGATTATTGTGTCTCGAAACTGCCTTGTCTACACACTAGCATGTCAAATAAAGCTCAGAACGGGGTGAAAATAGCCAGCGATGTAGCAACGTGTTGGATCCATGAGGCCACAGTCACCTGATGGGCAGCCCGCCTGCCCGCCCGCCGCTTGATGTTTAACAAGCTGGTCATTTAAACACTGCTAATAAAAACAGCTCCTGGTGGGGGGGAGCCTCTTCATAAACCCTCGCTACACTGTTATGTGTTGAGCGTACGTTTTCCTTCTTCCTACCCAACTCCCTCCTCTTCTCTCCTTCCCTATACACATTTCATTTAAATTTAAACCGTTACTTTCCGCATAGCATTTTTGTTGTTGTTGCTAGGTTAATAATTTGGGTGATAAAAGTGAAAATGTTGCATGTTATGGCTGCCGCAACACTGCACACACCGGAAAAAGACATGATCTACAAGCTCACAACATGTTGTGCATCGTCATGTTGTGTGCTTGTAGATTGGCTATTTCTGGAGTGTGACACCCGCACGAGATAAAACAATTTCCCTTGCGATCATTTCCAAACAGTGACTATTTCTTACTGTACAAAATAGATCCAGATACTGAGTGAGATCATTATTATTTCTTAATTAATCTCTTTGTCCTGTCAGCACACACTATGTATGAAATTAAAACAAATGCTTTGCTGACTTTGGAGCCCTCTAAAAGGCATTGCACAAAATTGATGTAATGTACGGCTGAACCCATTTTCTTCTATAAGCACAAGCTGGTATAAAATGTTTGATAAATTATATATATGGTGCTGTTTCCACATCACCCGGGGCTAAACTACACACGATTATGTGTCTACACCGCTGCAACACTCATGCAGCCATCTAGATTATAAATTAGTTATGGTCCCAGCTACAGACAGGTGTACATTCTATCCCCTGTGGTGGAACAATCTTATAATTGCTTCAACATCAACATCTACATTTTTCCAGCAAAGGCAAAGTACAAACACATGTAGGTCAAACGTGTTGCAGGCTCGCCTCCCCTTATATGACATCACGAGTTTATGGAATCTTTGACATTTGATATCAGTCGCGGGTATCCCGTTGTTTCCCAGAGCTGTCGCACAAGACAAACATGAGAAGAGCAGAGAGTATCAAGGGGATTTGGCAAGAAGACGGATGATATGTCTGAGTTCCTATATAGGCCCCTCCTCTAGGGACTGCATGACTGTGTCATGTCCAGGGCAGAGTCTCCCTTAAGCCTGAGCTATACTTAGTTGCATGCTGGTGTCGCGCATCGCAAATCAGCAAGCTCACAACGTGTCACACTATGCCTTGTGAGCTTGTAGATCGTCTATTTTCAGTGTGTGACCAGCGCGCAACTAAGTATAACTCTCCTTGATCACTTCACCCCAATGATACTCAGATCCCGTCATCCCGAAAACCTTTCTGACGCCCTAAAACCAGACATTACCGCTAATGTTATTGCCATTTTTCATTGAGAAAGGGCCTTAATTGGACAGTGCCAAAACCACATTCAAATGCCGTTGCCTAGACTCCAGACGATGGTATTTGACTGGAGAATACAACTATTACAAGTTGCATCAAGTCCAGTGGTTTGCCATGTGTGAAATGATCAAAATGCAAATATGGAATTACTGGAAATCTTGTTCCCAAGTTTTTAAGGACTTTAAGGAATCAATACAAATCCTCACCTAATATCAAATGTACTAAAAGTACACTTAAAACCTCTCCTGGAGAATCGATTACACTAAAGGCTGCGGCAAAATAGAATCCAGATGTATTATGGTTGAAGTGAGCCTTTAATCTTTGTTGAGGAGAAGCACTGTTTGCTCAATAGTTCACAATGCAAAATTCACGTTGCTGCAGCACTTCAACAATCTACATTCCCGAACATCAAGAATAAAAAATAAGAAAATGAGTTGGCTTGTGTGGCATAGGAACAGTTCAACCAGAAAAACACTATGCCCTATACTCAATGTAGAACCAGATTGAAATATTGATTACCAATGGACTACTACTACGAAAAAAACAATTCCAGTCACCAGGAAGTAACAATTTTTCACACATCATCTATGGTCAGGCCAGAGTAGATCTCATGTCAATGTCGCTATGCAGCCAAAAACTGCTCATGACGGCAGATTCCAAAGGGGCCTCCCCCACAGGCCTGGCCTGACTAAGAGCTTTGGGGAGGAGAGAGGGAGAGAGAGTGATGGTTGATGGAGGGTGGTGGGGGTTGTTACCGATATTAGGTTTCCTTGAGTTGAGATACCAAACTACTGCAGTCATCTCAAACCTGAGGTCCTTGTTGGACAATGACTGAATTCCAGTCCTAAACTGTAAAAATCTCTCTGGTCAGCTGAGGCCGCCATGGGATCTTGGGAGGCAAGACCTTTCTGGGTGATAAACCTAAACATAATGAGCCATCCTGTCATTAGGTGGCAATGACTTGAGCATGCTACAATGCTTACTACAATTGAGTATTGAATGCTACTGTTATCTTTGTATAGCTTATGCAGCAAATCACTTACAGTATGTTAAGATAATATTCACTTCTGTACACCTCAGTCGTTCAAAGGACCAACAGTGAGGGAAAACGTTAGAACAATTAAAGTACTCTGATTTATTTTATTTATGTATATTTTAGGCGTTAATATTTCTAACATCCTGAGAAGGTCTTCTTCTTTTCTTTTTGGAGTGCTTTTAATCCATCAAGATATTTCAAAATGGCTATTGAGTTGCAAGGCAGTTTGGAGCCACCATCTGCTTTAGTACCCCTACCATCATGTACCCTGCCTGCAGCTGCATCTGCCCATCTCTCTCTCTCTCTCTCTCTCTCTCTCTCTCTCTCTCTCTCTCTCTCTCTCTCTCTCTCTCTCTCTCTGACCAGCTGTCACCACCAGAAGGGAAGGTATCCCCTTTCTCACAGAGTATTTTACTCTTACTTGGAAACTGTGAACGATGCAGTGGAACGATGAGGGGTCCTGCAAGTGTTACTATCTTCTTGCAATCAACGGATAAAGGCATAGTTACATGTTTTTGTAAATGCATCCCAGTATACACATGAGTATACACAAAGTGTGCTGCCATTAGTTTGTGGCATGTTTTCTGGGCCCTCATCCAAAACAATCTCTGAATGCTATGGCTTGCTCGGCGTGCCAAAACCCTTGTCAACTGGAACTCTCTCTTTCATGCTCAATATGTCCCTCTCCCTCTGTTTTGAGGCCTGTGATGAATACTGGCACTGGAGCTCGAATATGGAGGCACAGAAATGATCACTGCACGCATGCACACATGCACGCACACACGCACACGCACACGCGCACACACACACACACACACACACACACACACACACACACACACACACACACACACACACACACACACACACACACACACACACGTCACACACACACACACACACACACACACACACACACACACACACACACACACACACGGAGAGAGGCAGCATGCGGGTGTGCAGCTGCTGGTAGGCTGAGGTTACAGGTTGAAAAAGTCATGGGCAGTAGAAGAAGCGACAGCACACTTCTACAGTGTTCAGCGAAGAGGCCTTGTTTCTGCCTGGCATGAAACAAAAGGAAGCGCACAGACACCCTGACTCCATGCTCAGTGTGCGTTCTGAAGCCTAAATTATACTCCACAGTACGACTGTGTCGTCTGCCAAAAAGAAGGGCTTCGACGATTTCTTAGCTTGTAGATCCATTCTTGTTGGCAAGCAACACCCTCACACAATGGAGAATAAATTAAGCTTGAGCCTGCTGAATTCAGCCAAATATGGGGAAATGACTGCTATTTTATGCCCACTGTACTCAAACACTGTATTGTAAATGACGGACATTTAATACATCCAAGAGAAAGCAGTCTTGAACAAATCTGAACCATTCTCAGAGCATGCTCTGAAACCAAGATTTATATCTAAATGTAGTTGAATGCGATATTTCTCATTGCAGCTCCTAAAAAAAGTAGAGTGGGGGTAACATTAGAGGATTAACAAAAAATTCTCCACACACATTTTTCAAATAATGTTGAAATAGCTGTTCACAATAGACCAGAGTATTGTATGTCTTTAAACTGCCAGTCCATGGCCGATGGGGATGGCGGTCTTGGGCCAAGCCTCAGGGGATAGCTCCACTTTGCCAGTATACCCGCTGCGTAGGTCTTGTGATGTGGTCAACCGCATCGTCAATGCAGGGCAAACGGGTATGAGTCCTCGTGGGTCACTGTGTTCAGCTGCAGTTAAGATCCCTTGATAGATCAATCAGCTGCCCTGATTGATTCTTAATCCACACGGAACCATCAGCCACAGTTCTTTTTCCATACTGGAATGACTTGGACTGTCGTGAGGGTTCCATGATTCTCACTGCTGCCATCTATTGAATTCTTTGTTGCTTCTAAAGGCAGACGTTGTGGGCGGACATGGATGTGGTGAGCATCCCCGGTGTCGATCTCATGCTAGTCCATTTTAGTCTGTGTACAGTCCTCACTGGCGGCAATACAAGGAACTGTGTTCCTCTCATTGGCTGGCGTACTACTCTGAGGGGCCGGCTGTGCTGCTAAAGTGGTTCACTCTATGGCTGCTTGCGTGGATGAGAACAGGCACGGTTAGCTCTACCCCCTCAGAAATGCTGGAATGCTATATTCTCTGAGCCCAGATATAGAGATGGGTACTTACTTCCACAGTGGCTCCTTAATAACTGATGATGATTTGTCGTGTAAGTTATTCTTACTGACCACAGATATTCAATGTAATTGTGCCAAATCATGGGATCTTTAACCCAATGTAATGACCATTGGGTTGAAGATTCAGAGGAAGTGACATGAATTCGCATAGATACAAATAATACAGGAAACAGGGTTTAAATGGCTCCAACAAAGCTCAATACAATCACAAGGGAGGGGGTGTGCTGCCCAACGCAGCCTGTCTCGCATTGATTGATTGAATACTTTATTAACAGTTTGCAAAAGTGGTACGATTATACAAAAGGTGCTAAAAGGACAATACAAAAATCCCTGAGGGCTTATTTTCATTGTGGTCTTGTACGTGTCAAAAGTATATTGTGTTTGTATGTGTATGTGTAGCCTACATACACTTTGATAGAAGGCCAAGCCATTTAAAACATATGGTTATATTATATAAATCATGTTTATTTGTATTATATTATCTACTTATAGAAGACCAGTCACAGTTCACACCACTAGGTGTGTGAGATCACTAAACAAAGACGCAGTGGACAACAGTGGAGCAATATGTGAGTGAATCCACGTTATCTGTCTGGCAACGAGGCTAATCCAGATTGGCCACTAAACCCTGTATTGTAGTAACTTACTATCAATAGCTAAACATTGTACAGGGAGGCCATAATGTTACTAGAGTCTAAGGTCGCATTCACACCAGCATGCTATACTGTGATTAAAACGAATCCTGCTGCGTATTGTCGGAAAGTGCGCTTCGTTTTGGCAGGTGTGAAGGGTCATTCGAATCCTAATGCGCATCAAAGAAGCGCATTCTACTTTGCCAAAAAAACGGGGGTTTCACTTCACTGCATACGTGCGGATCACCGCAGGTGTGAATGCAATCGCATTAAATATAGGGAATGAATGGGCCTCATGCGCCAATAAGTTCCTAACTTTTCCTCTTACATTTCTTCCTAAGTGAATTCCTAAGAGAAGTCCAGTCAGATTCATGAAACGTTCTTAAGTAGGCAGAATTGTTCGTAAGCATGTTCTTATGATGATGAATCCAAATCCTCGTAACTTGAAGGGGTGTGCCAGTTCATTCAAATGATCATAGGTAGACGCCCCACATATCCTAATTCACATCCTAATTACCATAGGGAACCGCCCCACCAATCCCATATAAGGCATTGGGAATTCACTTTCCTACCTGCGTTCACCCAGGTGGGTGTGGTTTTGCATGACTCCATGGCCTTGCCTGCAGTCACACCTGTGTGTGATTGCAGCACACAGAAATCACAGGACCTCACACATAGAAATAAAGTTGAGTGAAGTCAAGAATACCTAAACTAAAGTCTAAATATGGTGGAACACCAGACTCCAATAATACTGTGGAGGTACTGAAGTGAACAGAAAATTTCAATATTTCAATATCTCAATATTTTCAATAATCATGAATGTATTTCATTATTTATCTCACAATAGTCAACTTGGGGGGGGGGGGGGGGGGGGGGTGATCGTGGGTGCATGGGGTGGGGGTTATGTGGTGGGTATGGTGCGTTGGGTTGGGTTGTGAACTCTAAACCAGTGGTTCTCAAACATTTTCATGTCAAGGACCCCCAAATTGACATGCATTCTGCAGACCCCCATATGAAAATATTTTCTGCTAGGGAAATGTTTTGAAGATTTATCAAAATGTTTCGAAAATAGCCGATCTACAAGCTCAAAATGGGCAGTAATGCGACGCGTTTGTGAGCTTGTAGATTGGCTATTTTCAAAGTATAAAATGGGATTAAAGTGGTAAATGTTCCATATTTTGCTGTGGACTGCCTGGAACTTCCTCAAGGACCCCTTGAGGTCCTCAGACCAAACTTTGAGCATCATGCAGATGGCGCTGTTTTTCCTTTATGTTTTCAGATTGCACTTAAGAACGAAAAAGGCACCCTAAGAGTGCTCCACAGTGTGCGTAGATTCTGTTCTTACCTACGAACAAATCACAGCTAAGAAAAGATTGAGGGATCCCAAAACCTTCTTAAAAACTTCCTAAGTGGGTCTAAGAACAAATTTCCTCTTAAGAACTTCTTAAGAACGGTTGGCGCATGAGGCCCAGTGTGCCATTGTGGGATGAAGAAGTTGGTATTTGGCACACAAGAAGGAAGGAGAAGGCATTATTACGCAGCGACGCATAAAGATGTCCCGTGGACAGACGTGGTCTAATGAAGAGATATAAGCCCTTATGCAATATGGCGAGACGAACATAGGCCTATATCAAATATGCTGAAGGTTACAGACAAGAACAATGCAGTGTACATGATATAGGAGGCGATTGGGTTCCATCGCACATTTGCACAAGGTTGCAATTTGCATGTCGCATAAAGAGTTTGCGATCGCACTCGTAGTATAGACCTGGACCGCGAATCCTGACGGGCGGCTCCGCTGATCTGGAGTCAGATAAAAGTGGTATGTGTGTTTGTGTAGACAGTTGAGTAGGCTACTCCTATTAACCTACCAGGTTTATTTATGTATAGGGTTTAGTAGGCTAGCCTACTTTACTAAACAAGTTGGTAAAGTTGTAGCGATCCGTTAGTCCCCGAAGTCACACTGCATCCACATAGTTTATGAATTGAACACATTGATAATGTAATGTTCCCTGATGCGGTTCCCTGATGCGGTTTGACACAGCCAGTGTGAAGGCAAACGCAGCAAATTAAATATGCAAGAAGGATGTAACTTCTCCATCCATTCGCATCGAGTCTACCGAAGTAGAGGTGTGAATGCGACCTAAGTCTCTTTTTCTTTGGAGTTTACTTCAATTTACAATCTAGGCATTTAGCAGACGTTCTTGCGACAAGTGTGAGATCAGAATAAGCAGAGTAAGCATGTTATTCCCCGTCAAAATTGCCATGCAGGCAAATAGAAAGCTCTTCAGATGGTAATCACAGGATGGTACGGTGAGGACCAGGGTTGTTTGGAAATGCTGCCCACACTCTCATATTTCATGGGCAACATGCCAGACATCACTACCCCAAATCTGATGCACTATCATTGAATAAGAGCGCTGAGAGATGAATCCAAAAATTTTTTATGGAGCACAAGTCAAAACCACCAATATCCTCTCTGGCTACCAAAAATGCACTCCCATCAACAAAATGTCATTTTGTTGTTTGTTTCACAAATTAATTTTGCGTGATTGCATTCATCCAAATTAAGAGCTGAACAGGTCTCCACCAGGAGGATAGGGCTGTGTGAGATGTTTGGCTAAATGTTTAGGAGTAATATAAACATGTTTTTGTTTGTTTGTTTTTTGCAACAAATTTCTTCATTTTGTTGAGGAAATGCAGAGCCAGATCACTCATAGCATCTCTGAGGATAGAATTCTGGGTGAGCAGGACATGTGCAGCATTTTGAACGAAACGGGCCACTCCTGAAAACTTTGGAAGGCAATGTTAGCCAATCAGTGTAGAATCTGAGAAATCCAACAGACTCGTCTTGATCACATGACTACAGAGATCATGTGTACCGATTTGCGTGAGATTTGGATGAAATCTGTGCGACTAACATAAGCAATGTGTTTTGTCTAAATCGGCCTCATGGCGCTATAACCGGCAGATGTGGAGGGATGCAGGGACAATGTTTTTCCATGGCCTTTAGGGAGTGCGCATGCATAAGTTGTATACAGATCGATGCAGTTATAGCTAAAAACAGGAATTGGCCTGTTATAGCGCCACCATGAGGCTGATTTGGAAAAAAAATTGTGGCATGTCGTCCTCGGCCTAGTGGAAATGTGCGTGTTTAATTTCACGGAAATTGCACACTGTGTTTGTGATTTGTGGCATTTTGTTCGAAACGGACCAATCATGTGAGCTTTGGAAGCCAATCTTAGCCAATCAGGATGGAAGATGGGAAATGGTGCAGATCCGTGTTGATCACAGGACTATGGAGATAGTGTATACCAAATTGTGTGATGTATGGATGAAATGTGTACGAGTAATCTACAGAAATGTGTTTTGCCTAAATCGGCCTCATGGTGGCGCTATAACAGGCCGTTGAAGAATATTTGGGGCAGAGGTTCGTCGTTGGCATCCAGGGAGTGTGTGTGCAAAGTTTGGCATGGATCGGGCCAACGGTGGCGGAGATTAGCTGGTAACGGACTGGCAAAACATACTCTCTCCCCATGCCTTCGGCCTGGTGGAGACAATGAAGAAAATCCACAGTGTGGTGACATTTATCTCAATGGCAGCAAATGTTTGAGGTTCGCTGCTAATAGAGTGTCACCTTCCAAAGGAAAAAAGAAACCCCTCAAATTCTCAAATAAAATCCAAGTAAAATACAGGTTATCATGTTATCTTAAATAAAGGTTTTTCTATGTCCAACGGAAAGCATTGGTCACATGTCTAATAACTGTAATTGATATAATCTTCCAAAACATGCAACAAAACAGCTCTTGAATGGAGCGGCTCTGTGCCTATGTGCCCCTTAAACTGGCCTCTTTTCGAATTTAATCCAAGCAGGGGGCCGGGGCGAGAGAGAGCAGGCGAAATATGCCTGTTAAAGTCAAATTGTTAAAAAAGTCCACTGTACGTTTACTGGACATCATAGTTTTCAAATGGAATCCAATTACCTAAGTCTCTTGCCATAAAAAAGGCAGGACTTAACTTCATAGTTTTAACAAGAAACATTATAGCCTAAATGCCTTTTTTTAATTTTTTTGTATAGATTTAGAATGATTTGGAAATATGGACCAAGGTGATTCTCTTTACATAAGTTGCCCTAGACCTGAAAAAGAGCCACATTCTGTGGTATTGTGTGTGTGTGTGTGTGTGTGTGTGTGTGTGTGTGTGTGTGTGTGTGTGTGTGTGTGTGTGTGTGTGTGTGTGTGTGTGTGTGTGTGTGTGTGTGTGTGTGAGAGAGACAGTGACAGTGTGTGTTTGTCATTTGGAAGAAACATTGCCATTTAATTGTAAATTGTAAAGACGTGGTTGTTTTGCTTACATTACATTAGGCTGCCTTTTGTTGTCAACTCAATTGATGACTGTTGAAGCACATAATCAGAGACGTGCTTTTTGTACATACAAGTATACATGAAACGGTATCCCAGATTCAGGTTTTGGAATTGAAGTATGGCATTTCCTTCATTGGTATGGTGACAACAACAGATTTATCTTGGAATATTTTCATGCTGACTGAAATATGCACCATGGCTATCTGAACATCAAAAACAGGCTTGGATTCTGTGCCAGAGGTTCCCTCTAAAATGAGTCCCATATGGTTTCTAGCAAAACAACTCCTTGGCCTTGTCTGAATGTATACAAGACTGCAGTTTCTCGCTGGTGTCCACAGTAGTTTGTCTACATGTTTGTCTAAACGTGTTTGTGTTAGAATTAACAGCATCATTAATGACTACATTTTCAATGGACACTGTCAAACGCACCACACTGACCTCAGTGTCATAGTCGCAGAAAGTATTATTTTTTTTTTCATTGAACATTTTGTATGTCTCCTCAATTCTCGTGTTTGTGTTGAATTGCTAGTACATGATGACACTGCATGTTTTTATATCGTACAGCATTGTCAGAAGATTGAAAAGTAATGTTCTTTCCAACCATCCATGTGTAACCACTTAAACTCTTTCATTGACAGGGGTCCCGCAGGGGTCTGTACTTGGCCCTTTTTTTCGTCTCTTTTCGCCAAATGTTTGCCTATTATGATGACATGCCTAAAATAGGGACCGGACCTAAAATGTGGTAAATACTACTACTACTAGTGTGTGTGTGTGTGTGTGTGTGTGTGTGTGTGTGTGTGTGTGTGTGTGTGTGTGTGTGTGTGTGTGTGTGTGTGTGTGTGTGTGTGTGTGTGTGTGTGTGTGTGTGTGTGTGTGTGTGTGTGTGTGTGTGTGTGTGCGACCCCGTGCATGCGTGCGTGCGTGTGTTGTAAACATGCTCTTTTAACTTTTGGCATGTCAGCTGATCATGGGTTTAGTTCAGGTCACGAATTAGTTGTCCCAAGTGGGAAATTTTGTTTGAAGCAAAGCATAATATTCACAATACCTTCTCAGAATAAACAAAATATACAGTACAGGCACATGTAAGTTACATTTATTTATTATTCCTTAAGTTAACATGGAAAATGTTTTCAGACTTAATGTTTTATGCATCGGAGCTCGCTGCACGTCTGGTTTTGTCATTTGCTCTGGTTCGTAAGCTGTTGTGCTATTCAAGGGAGCTCGAGTTTCCCTACATCGCATTCCCTTTATCTTACCCAGAGTTCCATGCAGAATATGTACTTTATTCACTATAGCCTATGTAACTCTGCTCAAATCGGAAATGTAATTACATAAGTGCTGTTAAGACACCAATGCTCGTATTGAATGGCATTTGTCAATGCATGTTTGTACACATGAGTGTGTAAGCAATTGTGTGTGCAAATTATGCAATTTCCTGTGTTTGTGTGCCCATAAGTACCTGTATGTATATGAGCCTGTGTGCATGTGTCTCATGTGTGCATGTGCCCGCCTTGGTAAAATTAGAACGTCATATTGAGTGTTGACAGAAATGCTGAGAGCAGGAGAGCAGCGGTGGAATCCCAGAGATGACATGGCCTATCTGTCATGAGGTGCAGCTGCTGCCGTCAGGTACACGTGAACGTGCGTGCGTGCGTGCGTGCGTGCGTGCGTGCGTGCGTGCGTGCGTGCGTGCGTAAATCAGGCTTTGCTCTGCCCAAACTCTAGCCAGATACACCACTTCCCCTGTGGCCTGATGGGAAAATCAGGCCCACTCCACTGAAGACTTCCAGTTAGAAAGGACTTCAGACTTTCAAGGTCCCGCACAGCGCACACTCAGGAGGTTTTGACCCCTTGATATGCTCAACATGTGCCACTACAACTTTTTTTTTATTAATTTTTTTCAGAATTGAGACAAACCTGATGACTCAAACGAACAAGATTGTTTTGTGAATGCTGAATTTCCATTTTCAATATGTTTTGTGGTAAGGATGTGTAAGCAGTCAGTTGGAAGTCACATGCACCTCGGGTCTGAGTCCAGCAGATCCTGATGACTTCAACACACACCTCAGAGTTAGCTCAAACTGGAAGAAAGAAAAGCATTCGGTAATGTGTCCAATTTGGATTCTAAGTGCCATGTGTTGTTTAAAACTTAGATTGAGAACAAAGGATAGACATGTGCAAATGCACCTCCCACCCCCCAACACACACATAGGCCTACATATACTTACACACCATGTGGAGGCCATCTTATCTCAAGTTCAAAGCATGGTCCCAGCGTGTTCCTTCCTCTTGAGTAAGGGCTTACTCAACCCTTGAATATGCTTTCATGATAAGAGTATTCAGTGTGTTGTATTGCTGCAAATCAAAGATCCTTGGAATAGATGCGTGTTGTTGCCTTTTACTGAGCGGGGAGAAATTTACTCTGCTGTACAGCTGCGAAACGTTTTGGCAATGACTGGTAAATCCAACCTCCACCTTGACACATCAAGCCATCAAATACTGCGCCAGGACCCCCCCTCCCCACCCCCTCTCACCAGCACGCTTTCTGTCTTTCCTACATTTTCTTTTTCCATTGCAGCTTTCCAACTGTCTCAAAGTCAATAATGCATTAAAGGCTTTTTTAGGTTATTCCTCCTCACCAGGCCCTTTGCTGAATACATTTCAGTTGCTTGGAAGAGATGGGGAAATGCATAAATATGAGACCTAACACTTTCAGTAACCATCATGCAGGAGTACACCGCACCACACCACACCACACCACATCACACCACAGCCAAACACACCACAGCCAAACACACGGGAGCTTACCTATGTTCCCCAGGTTCTATGTTCCCCACCATGCAGAAAAGGTTATTTGTTCCCCACTTAGAATAAACCTAAACCAGAAACCTAACCTAGTTTTGTAATTTTAGTAAGACTAAAATTATTTTAGCAACTTAGTAGCAAATTCTGATTTAAGCTCAGTCTTTGAACAATCCATTGAACTTTAGGCCTACCTAGGCTACTTAAACTATCTAATTAACACTGGCATAAAATACACTAAAACATAATTGCTCAGACTCTTCAACAAAGATGGCAAAAACAAACATTATTAATTGCACAAGCAGAGCGCGCAAGTAATAGTTTTCGCCCAGTACGATGTTTGATGCGTATGCGCCGTCCCAGCGTATGACGTAATGACTACTTGTGCCTGATACGGCAGTGGTGCCAGATTACATACATGTATACATAGGGGCATTACCTTTAATCCTCCCACCACTAAAACATATCGTCATTACGTCACCATCGAAAACCAATTACACCCTGGCATTGGGTCCTTTAATCCACATCTTTATTACGTCATCATTGAGAGCTAGTTATACCCTGACGTCATATGCTGCTACGATACATACGCATCAAACGGGGCATACGCAAAGTAACCACCTATATACCGCTAATCAATTTACAACTTACTTTTTTAATCCACTCCTCCTTACTGACATGTTTGCACTATTGGTGAGATGCGAAAATACTTTTCGCTGTGCTGTACTTGTACTGTACATTGACAATAAATTGAATCTCATCTCATCTCACCCGACACTGATCGACATATACGTCACCATCGAAAGCCATCGCTTTTACCATACTACTTTTTTACCTCCAAAAAGGTACGTAGCAAATAGCTAAACCTAATAATTCAATATTTCAAACGTTCTTTCACAGAGAAGCTGAGATTTGACAGTTTGTAGCGGTCAACAGTACTTGCGCGCTCTGCTTGCGCACTAGTAGGCCATTTATGGCCTACTTGTGTGCAACAAGCAAGTAGGCACTCGACAGAGTGCAGTTCTAGTTTGTTCTATACATACAATTTTATCTAGTACAAAACACTGAAGTCCTTAAACCAGAAACCTAACGCTAACCCTAAACCCTAAGGTAAGTGGGGAACATAGAACCTGGGGAACATAGAACCTGGGGAACATAGGGATGACCCCAAACACACCACACCACAGCCAAACACACCACACTACACCACAGCCAAACACACCACACTACACCACAGCCAAACACACCACACTACACCACAGCCAAACACACCACACCACACCACAGCCAAACACACCACACCACAGCCAAACACACCACACTACACCACAGCCAAACACACCACACTACACCACAGCCAAACACACCACACTACACCACAGCCAAACACACCACACCACAGCCAAACACACCACACCACACCACAGCCAAACACACCACACCACAGCCAAACACACCACACTACACCACAGCCAAACACACCACACCACACCACAGCCAAACACACCACACTACACCACAGCCAAACACACCACACCACACCACAGCCAAACACACCACACTACACCACAGCCAAACACACCACACCACAGCCAAACACACCACACCACACCACAGCCAAACACACCACACCACAGCCAAACACACCACACTACACCACAGCCAAACACACCACACCACACCACAGCCAAACACACCACACTACACCACAGCCAAACACACCACACCACACCACAGCCAAACACACCACACTACACCACATCACACCACAGCCAAACACACCACACCACACCACATCACACCACAGCCAAACACACCACACCACACCACAGCCAAACACACCACACCACACCACATCGCACCACAGCCAAACACACCACACCACATCACACCACAGCCAAACACACCACACCACACCACAGCCAAACAAACCACACCACATCACAGCCATACACACCGACCAAACCACAGCCAAACACACCACACCATAGCCAAACACACCACACACCATCACACACAGCCAAGCACACCACACCACAGCCAAACCACATCACAACACACCACACCACAGCCAGCACAAAAACACACCACATCACACCACACCGCACACTACTGACCATGCCGCACCGCAACACACCACAAGCAAATCTCACACTTTATGCTTTCAAACTTTCTAACTGCATTGTAAAACTATCAGATCTGCTCATTCTAAACTGCAGTAAGTGAGAAAAATGTTATAACCTTATATTAAAAAACAATGGACAAAGGGCTGAGTAGAAACAGCCTAGAATTAATAACATAATTATTATTGTTGTTGTTTCAACTATCTACGCCATCAACAGAATGGTCATGGTCTGCTTGTCTGTTAGCCAGAAATGCAGAGAACCACTTTTCCAATCATTAAGTTGGGACTTAAAAAACATGAAGCTTATCATTATTGCTCTCCGGCATTCTCAGCACTACGTCTGGAAGAACTAGATAATGGAAATCAGAAGCAGGAGAGAAAAGTCTTCAAGTTGACATTATCCAGCCATCTGTGCCAGGGACTCTCTCAGATACTCCAATGTTGACAGATAAACCGAGCTCTGGCATTCTTCTTTATCTTCATTCGGGGCGGACAGATCGCGACAGAAACTATGTCTGGACGGGGAAGGGCAGAAGAAGGAGCAGATTGTTCAACTGTTGTCGCTGATGGATCAGAGGTCTGCTGTGGGCTGGATGGATGAGTGTACTAGCTCTGTGTTTGCACTCTCTATAGGCCCAGACTGCCAGACTCCATACACAGAGACAGCCAGAGTCCATGACTGGGTCCAGGAAATGACCGTGATTATGCCAAAAGTCCCCTCTGCTTCAGTGTCCCTCATGGTGATGGATATGGTATGTAATAGAGAGGGGGCGGGACCTCAATAGTGAATTTTGTCCTCTAGCAAGTAGAGGGTTAGGGTTATTGGAATAAAGTTCCATGGAGTCAAGTCTCGTTTCCAAATGGGTACATACAATGCCGCTCTCAATGGTGAATGGGGCCAGAACTACAGTACACTTAATTTGTGTCTATGTGCATAATGTGCGCATATACTCTTGTGTAGAGTTCACCCATCTCTTTTCGGGACTGTCTCTGATATTGACATTTATGTTTGATAATATCACTGTCACTCAATGTACACAGCAGCTTCCATTTGACTAACAATGGCTTTGGAAATAACTGTGTGGAAGTGTTCGTCATGGACAGTTGGTACATCCTGGTATTTCCCAATGCATTTTAATGTTTGAAGTGTTCTGTTTATTTATTGATTGGTCACCTCACCTCATCAGTGCAGGCACGCCTCTCTAAATTGGAGGGTGCCGAGTATTGTCAGTATTTAAGAGCAATATTTTAGTAGTCTGTTGAATATAATGTGGAGTGAGAAATGTAACTTATATTATGTTGTATAACCTCCTTTAAAGAGGCTATGAGAATGTATAGCTATAGACTGTTAATTGATTGCATGCGGTAGGATCCACTCCCTTGTCTCCCTATAAGAGGGAGACTGCAGGGGCATTCAGTTAGTTGGGCTTGGAACAACAAGCTGTAAGCACCTAGGGTAGAGCTGCCAGGGCCCTTGTCTTGTAAGTGTGTCGCCTGTTTAACAGTATCTTAAGTTCCTAGGTTGTTTTTCATTACTTTGCTGTCAAGTATTAGTTTCATTTTTTATATTTTGGTAAAATCTTATTTTGATTTGTTTAAGGCCTTCACTATTTATACTGCACTGTAATTGTTGGATTTGTTTGGGAGAAAATAAAACGACCCAAACTTTGCTTCTCTGGACATTTTTGGAGCCTTGACCAATTGGCCAACTTCACAATCACAACTTATCAAATTCATAAAAACATGGATTTTACAGGTTTAATGTAATTTACCAGATTAACCATGACCCTACTGAATGTTCAGTGAACATCATTTTTACAAGCTCATAATGTGTTGCGATGTGACACATTGCAGCTGTTGACCCCTAATGGAGTACGCCTGCACAGACACGTGTGCAGGTTTTGGGACTTCGGTTTGTCGAGATGAATATATCTTCCCACAAAAATGTTGCCAGTAAGCTTTGAGAAGGCCAATGAATCAGTAGGCAACCCAGGGGTCATAAAAGGCCTCCGAAACAAGCCGTTGCACATCCACGCTCACATTCCACCCAGCTGAAGTGACGGCCAGAGGCCAGCAATGTGAGGCACCTCCAAATGCCAGCGGTTGAGGTCGTAAACCTTAGCTACCACAGTGGGACACACCTGCCCTCTCTTTTAACACAAAAAAGATATTGGGAGGAGACATATATGCACACCTGGCTATAGCTTGAGATGTTAGTGCAGTTCTTTAAAAAAACAAATGGCTAACGAGGAGCACCTTGAGAACAAGACGTATGATTTGATCCCCCCCCCCCTCTATTGACACCAGGAAAAACAATCTCTCTGCAATACACGGGACCTAGTTTTTAATTTGAAGCACATCGGTGAGGACTCGAGGGAGTGTGGTGCCCGGCGTTGAGGTGCTCGGATAGGTGGTTGTTCAGAACCGCCGATCCGCACAATATGCCCATACATAGAAATGTATGGAGATGGAGTTGTCCAGAACCACAGATCCTGAGGCCACCAGGAATCTCCATAATAGCTTAAATGGAACAGGCAAGCAGACGCATACAGAGACCTCAATATGCGCATGAAAGGCTTTAAAGGGTCAAAAAATCGCACTTGTGTGAAGTGAGGAGCGCCCACTGTATTTATATCGGCCACATGACGTCTCACGTCATCAATGTTTAACTGCTGCCTTACACAAACATTAAAAGCATAGACTTGGCTGCCATTCGATTTATGTCATACGTGCTGTAAATAAACATTAAATTGTCCATAGACTTGGCTGCCATATGACGTAATCCTCAAAAGAGGGGTTAGTGCCCCTCAAAAATATAGCTAAACCTGCATATGGAGTACCCTGATGTCCTCAATATGACGTGATAGTACTGGCGTCATGGAGACTTAAGACCTCCAGGAAGGCAGACCTCCATTCAAGATTGGCCGTACTGGTGCTGTGATGTTCTGGCTCAAAGCCAACTCCTAGGATTGTGGAAGAGGGAAATTTTATGGAGTGGATGAAAAGGCAAGTGGAAGACCGCTCTAGGGCCATTCCATCACAGATGCCTCCAGCCTCAAAGATCCCTGAGGGGGAACCAATCGCCCAGGTTGGCTCACAGACAAACACAGGAACCGAGGAGGGAGGAGAGATCCAGGTGGGATTAGAGGGGGAGAGATCAGAGACAGGCAGAAGGCGAGATACAGAGGGAGAAGCCAAATTGTCAACCCACTGCCCAGATCTGGCTGAGGGCTCTCCAGCCCTGACTGCCAGCGCAGAACCCAGGATGGAAACACAGCAACTTGAGCAACAATACACTTTTGCATCGCTCCAGGCCTTCTGGGAAAAGGCCCGGTTCCGCCTCAGGCACCTTCGTGGTCACAGCGACATTGTCACCTGCGTCGTTGTCATTGACAACCAGGTGGTCTCCGGGAGTCAAGATACAACAGTGAAAGTGTGGCATGTCCCTACGGCAACGGAACAGAGGAACCTGGGAGGTCACAGCAGGGGTGTCACCTGTTTGTCGGCCCCTCCCCCTGAGTACTGTAGGAGGCTAGCACGGTCGCTGTCTCTATCAGAGAAGGAGAGGTTTATCCTAAGTGGCTCACTGGACTGCTTTGTGAAGATCTGGGCCTTAAGCACTGGCCATTGTATAAAGTCCATCTACACCTTGAACGCTGTCACTGCTCTCTGCTTTGTGCCTGAGGGTGCTGGCTACATAATCACTGGATCAGACGGTGGCAAAGTTCAAGCCTGGAGCTGGCTCACCTTGGAGAACCGTCAATCGATAAATGTTCACCAGGAGGCGGTCACCTCCATCCAGTCTCAGGGCCCGTTGGTGTTCTGCGGCTCAGCCGAAGGCAGTGTGTCTGTGTGGGAGTGCCTCTACTCGAACCATGAGCCCCTCCGCCCGCTGCACCACTGGACGGCCCAGGTGACTGGCTACAGGGGAGGAGCCCGTCTGGCCCTCAGTCCCCAGGGCGACCAGGTATTTGTGGCCCACGGACAAGACTTTGTCCGTATACTTCACTGGAGGACAGGGGCTGTATCCAGACTGACCAATCACAGCGGTATCACTGGGGTAACAGACTGTGTGCATCAGACTGCGGGCCTTCTAATTGGCTCCTGCTATGATCTGACCAATGGGGAGAGCTCTCTGAACTTATTTTCTCTTCCCGAGTGCAGGTACCTAGCCTCACTGACCAGCGCAGAGGCTCCCAGAATCCTCTCCTTTGCAGCATGGCTCACCGGGAGCGGAGGTTGCTCCTGGGTTACAGGGGGTAACAAGCTCATTGTGTGGGAGCAGCTTCACAAATCTAGTAAGCGGAGGTGTGATGTCATGGCATGGCGAGACAGCCGATTGGAGGACTTACTGTTAGAGTCAGAGAGCGATACTGAAGATGAAGAGCATAGTGATGATTATGAGGATGATGAAGGTGCCAACAATGAAAAAAATGAAGCGCAGTCTGCCTCTTGGTTCCGCTGTGTTCTTCAGTGAGTCGCATGCTTTCACACACTGACACATACACACACCTTGTATAGTTGTTACTCTCTGAGTCAAGAGTCAACAATTTTAACCGTAGTAACAACAGTGGGCCCAAATTGGAAAATAACAACTGATTAAATAAAATGAGTACCCAATAAGTCTTTTGAGCACACTCAGGGCAGACGTTCTTGGGTACTGAGGAATGACAGGAACAGCTGTTGCTTGTGGTGGTTGAAGGTTCAACGTGAATAGAATAGGTGTACAAAAAAGATTCTTCCTTTAAATTCTCATAGAAAGATGAGTGGTCTTCTCTTCTGGTGTCCACTTACAATATGAATCCTCTTCTATAATCTATCGTCAATTAGTATACTCTGAATTGCATAACTGAGTGGGGCATGAAATTCCACCTTGCGCGACTTGCATCGTAATAATAAAAATCACACCCGTGTGAACTGAGTGGTGTAAGGTCTTATATAGACTGATCAGCTGTGGTCTGACGTAATGTCTGACGTAATGAAATCACACCCGGGTGAACTGGGTGACCGTAGCAACCATGCTCATTTTTTTGGCACAGACAGACAGACAGACACGTAAACTAACAAAGCCAGTCGTAGGAGTGGTTTACACCACTCAACAACTAGAAAGGTGCAATTCTGGCCAATGACTACGTAGAAAATACTACCGCAAAGTAGGTTAGAAACGGTTGCCAAACTCTGGTATATTTCTGAGTGGAGCCCCTGATTAGGTCCTCACTAATTATCATGATAAAATGGCACACCAGTGACATCATTGATGGGGAATCCAAGCCAATAGAAACTGCAGGCTTTCTAGTCCTGAAATGTTGCAATGCGAAAATGGAAGCCATCGTTCTCATGATAATAAAAATCACACCCGTGTGAAGTGAGGGGTGCTAATATAGTAAAGTCTAACTCATGTTGATTAGGTGATGTAATGGTGATGTAAAACAAACGGTGCCAACACAAACATTAAATGCCATTGCCAGACAACATGACGTAATGAGTTACAAAATGACGTAAGTTGTCCCTTCATTGTCAATGGCGTTTATTAAACAAACATTGAACTAAAGACACACAAACCTGTATATAGGAGGGGCTAGGGCCCCTCAAAAATCGAAATACTTTTCTAAATAAAATCTGCCTAATGATGATGTCACTGGTGGACGGGTTTCTGAACTGCCCACAGCCCTCCTATGAGACACAGACTGAGTAGAAAATAATTGTGCTATTTTATCATGATTATTAATGAGGACCTATTATATGAAGATAGGTTGAAAAGTGGTGAAGTGGTCCTTTAAGTACAGATCTTAGCTAAACTAAATCAAATTTTGTAAAATTTCTAGAATTTCTAGAACTAAATCAAAAGCCGCTACCGCATCGGGGTCATAGATAGATATCTATCACTGCTTAACCGACCGACTTCAAGCATGCCATGCGTGCACATCGCAGACGACCCGATTGAGTGCAGTGCTCAAGTATCTTTCGAAAGGAGGTTGTCCAGAACCACCGGTCCAAACAATATGCCCATATACGGGCATCTCCATACAGTATATGTAGGCATATACTGATGACATCACGGATTAGAGACAGTACATCTAAATAACCAGTAAGGAAACACCAGGGAGATACAGAAAAGAGGGATACATCTAAGGGTGTAGCAAGTAGCAACCATTATATTAGATTAATAGTAGTGATTAAGTACAAAAAGGGTAGAAACATACTAGTACTTGGAAAGGAGAGCCATACACCACGTTTACTACAGAGCAAAGAAGTTGCCTAACCCTCTGCACAGAAGAATACTGTATACAGTATGTATATTATTGTGATAGAAAGAGACATCTATAGACAGCACGGAATACAGTTCAACCTCCAAAAAGTCCAAGAGCCTAAAAAGAAAGACCCGATTTATGGCTGTGAGCAACCCCTTTTGATAGTTTAAATCTCCCCACGACGTTGCCTACTATGGCCAACACTACTGACCGTCGCTTCCACTTCAACGCTACAGGGCATCCGCTACCGCATCGGTGTCATCGCCGACCTAGACTCGAGGTCCCGCAGTGACAAGGACTCAACGTGGTTCAGCTACCAGTCATCCTGACTGATGGAAACGGCTCCGTGGCCAAAGGATTCAAAGGAGAGTGGATGACAGTGAAGGATGAGCAGCTTATACGTTGGCGGTCTGGGGAAGGAGTGGACCACCACAGGGGGCAAGATTCTCCACCATTACCCGGAGTGGGTAAAAGTGGTGGGCTACACGGGGGACGTTCAGCACGAGGATTGGATCCCCAAGTACAACTTGTTGAGGTCTGCTGCCGGGATCGAACCGCCGGGCTACCTCCTACACGAGTCGGCGGCCTGGAGCCGCATCCTGCAGCGTTGGTTTTTCCTCCCTCGCCACGCTAGCAAGGAGCACTATGAGGAGACGGCAGACGAACAGCGCGGCACAAACATGGCCATCAGCTCATCGCCAGATTTCAAAGACATTACCGTGAACCGCGTGGAGCCACAAAACCCCACCCATGGATTATCCTCCTTTAAATTCGTCCCCAACACGGACGACCAGATCATCCTTGAGCTCAAGTCAAAAGCGGTGGCCCAAACGACCGCCACATACATCATGGCCTTTACACTAGACAGACGCATCCTCTTACCAGAAACCAAAATAGAGGACGTAAAATACGAGGGTCTGGAGTTCGTTTAGAGGGGATCATTCCCTCTCAATGAACTCCAGCATTGGAGGCTAGCCCCTCCAATGCATGGCTTTTGAAAATTACATCATATGGCAGACGAGTCTATCTGCTTTTTAATGTTTGTTTAGAGCACTTATGACGTAGATCGAATGGCAGCCAAGTCTATATGCACTTTTAATGTTTGTTTAGGGCAGCAGTTAAACAAACATTGACGATGTGAGACGTCATGTGGCCAATATAAATACAGTGGGTGCCTCTCACTTCACACAGTGATTTTTTTAATTTCAAGGATTTCTTGGTTGCTCCTGGGTTACCGGGTGTCACAAGCTCATTGTATGGGATCAACTTCACAAATCTGACAAGCAGAGGGGTGATGTCATGGCATGGCAAGACAGCCGATTGGAGGACTTACTGTTGGAGTCAGGGGCGATACTGAAGATGAAGAGCAGATTGATTATTACGATGAGGATGATGAAGGTGCCAACGATGGAAAGAATTAAGCTTAGTCTGCCTCTTGGTTCTACTGGGCTCTTCAGTGTGCTCTTCTCATCCTCACACACACACACACACACACACACACACACACACACACACACACACACACACACACACACACACACACATTGTATACGTGTTACTCTCTGATATAAGGAATAACACACAGACATGTAAGAGAATAGTTTAACAGTGGGCCCGAATGAGTTCCAATATGGAAATTAACAATTGAAATAAAATGAGTACCGAATAAAGTATTTTAAGTGCACTCAATTTAAAAAAGGGCAGATGTTCCTGGGCACTGAGGAATGACAGGAACAGCTGTCACTAGGCTGAGAAATGCCACTTGACATTTTTCCAATAACGCTCCTATCCTGGTGGAGACCTGTGCCTTGAGGGGCACTTTTTCTAGTTTCCTCTCCCTTTGGCCTGCTGAAAGAGTCAGTGTTGGTCAAATATTTGTTTGCTCGGTGAAGTGAATCACAAAACAAAGAAATCAAAATAACATAGAAACTAGTTTGTTTTAGTTAGCCTTTAAATGCTTTTAATTAACATTCCTGATAAGAGTCAACCCCTTGGAACAAGTTATCAATTGAATAAAAATAACAGATTCTTTCCAAATAATATCATCATACTGTAGATATGGAAATATTTCCTTTAGCAGTTTTATTACTGCTGGGTGGAGTTTTTATTTGACATTAGCTGTGATATCATAGCTTATATGAGGTGTTCCAGCGTTATGGCTGTTGTCTGTCCCTGTGTCTGGTTTGGACTGTTGGCTGATGGCCTCTAATAATTATTGTTGGCTGCGTGATGTTGTTTGAGAGTGGTTTCCATGAGCGACCAGGGCTCCACTGGCATACATAATCGGTTCAGCCCTGGCTCAGTATTCCTGCCAGTACACTAGCCATGTTAGGAAGTGCCCAGACTGGTGAGACATAGCCTACTGACGTTGACCTGTTTGCTTTTGTCAATTACCGATTTGTGTCATATGCCACAACATACAATATGTTCATTGAATGAACGCTTCTCTTCCCTAGAAGTTGGTGGTTGTTTGACTATAATGAGAAACAGCTTGTCATGCTTGATGAACTGCAGGGCTCATTATTTCATACACATAGGCGTGCGCACGCACGCACGCGCGCGCGCACACACACACACACACACACACACACAAACACTTCTCTTTGCCTTCAAGAGGTAAATATTATAGAATAGGTGAACTACCTTATATCAGTGTGAGACATATCTACAGCCCAACACTACAACCCACTGAGCTCTCGGTTGAGCTCATAAATTGCCACAGCAGAGTTGTAACCTTGATGTGAACTAAGCAGACTTCTTTCTCTCCGAGCCCAGCATCCTGATGGATTACCTGAGGTTGACCTGGGGTGCTAGTTGTGATGAATCTGTCCAAACCCATCTGGGGGCCCCCTGGAATTACTGCCTGGCTGTTATCGACTGAAAGCAGACACCAACGGGTTGCGTTAAGGCAAAATACCAGCACCAAGTGGACTTTTGTTAAACATCCGCAACTTTGGTTGCAAATTCATGTGGTGAGAATCAGCCTGAGCACCTGGATTCTACAGTGTTGGGAGCAAAAGATTAGCAAACCGTCACTGTCAGCAAGAAATTTAGACACAAGCTTAAGAATATAGGTTCTGGCAACTAAAATAGACTACATAGCCTACTTCCATTAACAAATGTGTACAGAAACACTTTTCCGTAGCTACACTGATAACAAAACACTAAATCAGCAGGAATCACAGAGTTGTAAATATATTTTCTAATATTTCCTAATCAAGACTACTTGATGTAAAAGGTGTACTTTGTTTTTAAGCCTATAATTTATTTCAACTTTGAAATTGCACAAAAAACGTGTCTCATAAAATCAGGTCCTGTAATACATCAAGTTTGTATTAGACCGAGAACAAAACAACTGCTATTTGATCATGTTAGATGTGGTAAAGTCTTACCACTGAAGCTTAGCATTGGACCTTGTGTGCATCTTCCATCCAGAGGGATACCAGTGTTCAAAGTGTGTCAGCCATAGCAAAGCAATCACTTAATAACACCCCATTAATTTCGAAGGGCCTAAATGACCGTCAACATAAATCTGCCACAGACAATATAATTACACCCTGTTATCATCTTGTCTGTTATTAGTTGAGCTGTCTTTAAAATAAGTAAATGTAAACATACAGTATTAGGGTGTGTGCTGTGTCAGCTAGCAGTAGCCTACATGCAGAACACTAATGCTTGCTCGTTGTAGGACAGTGTCGTTGTAGGACAGTGTCGCTCACCAGACAGAGCAGATCTACAAGCTCACAACGCATTTGTCTATGCGCCTGGTGTTCTATGGGGGTACAGTTCACACGCACAAGCACACACGCACACACACACACACACACACACACACACACACACACACACACACACACACACACACACACACACACACACACACACACACACACACACACACACACACACACATTCAAATTTCCATGTGGGTAGAAGGTGATGTAAGTTATGCTCTGTACAGTAAATCCACATTATCCATTGCCAGCTATATATTAGTGATCCACCCTGTGGTGATTAGCAGAACCACATCTATATGACGCAATTTAAATAACAAATAAAATAAACGAAATTAATTATATGTAGGCTCCATCAATAAGTATACAACACACTTCATACATTGCAATACGCTTCCGTTCCAAGCAGAACTTCTAACAATGTGAAATTGAGTCAACATTAAACCATTACTTTGCATTTGGTTGACACCCTCTAATTACCCCTTAGCCATGCAGCATTGGATTGGTCACATTATTTCTACCCATAGCAATTCTCTCTGAGTCAAGAGTTCAATGAGGATTGATGCCTCTGCTGCTATGTCAGCCTCTGCTGCTATGTCAGCCATGTGCTTTTGGTTTTGTCATTGGACAGGCACGGCCATATAACTCTGCAGCACTGCCACAGGCTCAAACTTTACTGATGGCAATGTACACCTTACACCACAACAATGTACACCTTACACCACAACAATGTACACCTTACACCACAACAATGTACACCTTACACCACAACAATGTACACCTTACACCACAACAATGTACACCTTACACCACAACAATGTACACCTTACACCACAACAAAAAACACCATATATCATCTCAACCCCAAATTGGAATCACATGGCAAGTGCCCTCTAATAGAGCACCTCCAAAAGCACTTTCACTTTTGAACAGTTCACAAATGCGTAAAAGTATGTCATAGAAACACCACATCCCCAGTAGATCGGGTGGACCTGACAACTGCAACCCATGATTTATGCAGCTCTGGATAGGCCACCTGGCCTGGCACAGATAGGCACTCCACTGAGTGCACCCTAAAGGCCAGTCCACACCAATGCAACTCCTTGCAACTCCTCGCAAAAAAACTGTTTTAAGGAAAATCAACATAGTTGCAAGGATCATTGGTGTGGACTCACCTTTACAGTTCATTACTATTACTTCTGAGGTGGTACATATGAATGCATGCAGATTCACATCATGTCTTCCACTGCAAGTACTCAATTACCGCATCCTTGGTTGGGATGAATGTTCTCATTGCCACAAAGTCTTCACAGAACCTTGGGTTATTAGTAGATCCGGACTTTAGTCTGATAGCTAAAGGCCACAGTAATCTTTCATTGAGAATTGGATTCGACTGGGAAGCCAGTGCCAGCAGGACTGGGCTGAGTTCATTTCCTCTCTGCAGAGCGTGGGAGGATGGGGGACACACAGAGGGGCTGCAATGGGGCAGTGGTCTTGCAGGAGTCTGGAATGACATGCAATTAGTCAGCCCCGAGCAGATGACCAATATCATCTCACCAAGAGAGGCTGGAATAGAGGCCCATCTGTACTCAACAGCTGCAGGAGGAAACGGGTCTTTTTGCCTTTCTTAGACATCCAGAGAGAGAGAGAGAGAGAGAGAGAGAGAGAGAGAGAGCAGTGAGAGTGTTGATGGGGAGGGGGTGGGTGAGTAACTTAGAAAGTCTGCGGCTGTGTGTGTGTGTGTGTGTGTGTGTGTGTGTGTGTGTGTGTGTGTGTGTGTGTGTGTGTGTGTGTGTGTGTGTGTGTGTGTGTGTGTGTGTGTGTGTGTGCGCACACGCGCGCGCGCACGTGTGGATACCTACAGATGGGATGGAGGAGGGGGAATAGGAAGAAGAAGGAAAAATGGAGGGGTTTAACAACCCTACCCACATCTGTTTATTTAGAAAAGAACCCGTTGTGTCATTCAGTTATTCTAACAGCCTACACCAGGGCCAATGTTAGTCCCACAATGACGGCTTTTTAAATACACAGTTTACACTCCTATGAAGTGGCCTCATAACGGCGTTGGAGCCTCAGGAACGTGCCAGAAGGGGGAACATGCCAGGGTTTCACATTCCCTCCCTCCCTACTTGACGTCTCTATAGCGCTCTGTGATGCCAGAGGTTGGGGAGGGGATGTCTGGTGGGGGCCATTCGGGCCCATTTGTCTTGGTCTTGTGTGCTTTTTCTGGGTCTAATCTCTTAAATTGGTACTACAGGCTTGGCGGTGTGCCAAGAAACTGGAGGGGCTTCATGGGTACACTGAGGCTGAAAGCTGTGCTTGATGGCGTGATAGGATGTTTGCTGTCAACTGGATACTCTGCGACAGACGGGTATGATTGTTTAGGACACACAACACAAGGAGGCTTAAGCTGAGTTCAGACCTGAAGATATATATTTGTTTCCAGTCGCTTCAATTGCTTCACTTTGGTCGCGCAGGTCAGCGTTGGTAAAAAAGAAGTCCCTTCGCTCTGAATATATTTAACATAATTCCTGCTACTATATAATTTATGAGCAGCAAAATTAGTTCCGGGTAGGGGCGGCTGTGGCTCAGGAGGTAGAGCACGTCGTCCAATGATCCCTGGGTCGGCAGTTCGAATCCTGGCTCCTCCTGTCTACATGTCGAAGTGTCCTTGGGCAAGACACTGAACCCTACATTGCCTCCAATGAGTTGGTCGGTGTGAGATTGCCACCATTGGTGTGTGAATGTTGGAAGTGAGGACGCTGGCGTTGACTGTTCGCCGCTTCACCTCCCAATGTATGAATGAATGAACCATTGTAAAGCGCTTTGAGCACTTGGAAAAGCGCTATAAAAATGCAATTCATTAATTCATTATTATGTCTTTGCACATTGTTTTTATTTTGTTTTTTCCACCGTTGCTGAGTCAGGGTGGTCAGTTCAGTTGGAACTGGATGAATAAAACATGCCAAACATTTCTGGGGTTCCGGACATCATCACTGCTGAGTGCTGATTGGCTGTCAGGAAGTGATGCGACTGAAGGTCGCTTCAGTTGGATTTTTCCACCCGGGCGAAGATACCAGGCAGCTGTTTGCTTCGTTCGCGCCGTGCCCGTTCGCACAACGCCGCTCTAACTATCTAGGTCTGAACACAGCTTTAGACCCCAATATGCATTCATGCTGGATGAACCTGGCGATGAGACTGTGAACATATTTGTGCTTTATAGTTTGGCGAAAGAAAGTGTTGTGTAATGTCGCTCAACAAAAATGACATTCTTGTTACAGCTAAACAAA